>NC_049990.1:14572989-14589409 GCF_000003815.2 Branchiostoma floridae | reverse complement strand
GATGCTCGTCTTCTGAGGCGTGAAGTTAGCCGAGAAATCCCTGCCTGTAAAATCAACAGTAAGTCATAAGTAAAGCTTAGTAGGTAAAGGTAATGATAAGGTAAAGGTCCCATTGTCTTTGAGACCGTAGACACAGTGGGGGTTGTTTATCCACTAGCTACATGTAGGGCAATAGGTATTTCAAGGCAGAGCCAAACCCTTTCCTTTCATTGTGTTTTACCTCCCCAACTGAAGTCAAGTACCTATGTTTACACCTGGGTGGAGTGAGGAAAATTGTGTATAGTGCCTTTCCCAAAGACATAACATCTAAACCATGCCAATGCCTTGCAATTTGAAACCAACAACAGTCGACTTGTTGTTGGATACCACAACATATCAACTTGTTGTTGGATATCCCTTAAATACCATGCTTTTAAAAACAACTACATTGTACATGTATATAGGTTACCCCACAGATAAAGGTGAACTAGCGTTACAACATACATTGTAATAGATAGGTTTTGTATACCTGAAAAGGGTAGAACAGGATAAACATGGAACATCCCAGCAGCGCGGCTGGACCGATCAGGTAAAACGTGTAGCAGAAACCCAAGACAAATATTAACGGAGCTCCACACATCAGGATGAAGAAAGATGTGGCATCAAACAGTCGCTGTCCATCATTAGCACACAGATTCGTCAACTGGAAACAGAAAAACAAGGAGTACACAAAAACTTTAATACTTCTGTTGTTAGTCATTTGTTGTCAGTATATCTCTTTTTCATCATCTGTGTATGTGTCTGTATCTGCCTAAGCATTTGCATGAATTTTATGAATTTCAATTATGCATATATCACACTCTCAGGTAGAAAAACTCAGAAACATACCTTAGAACTCCCAATGTAGCAGTCGGCACCAGTTTGCATAAAGTTCGCGGGGATTTAATTTTGCGGTAGCGGGAAAAGGGACTTTTCGCGGTGGATTTAAGTTTGCGGTAACACCATAGACTGCACGTTTGCGGTGGTTTTAAAGTTGCGGTAAAGTAGTCACCGCGAAAACCGCAAACATTAATCCACCGCAAACATTTCTGCATTTATAGTAGTGGTTTGTGCGTATCACATAAGGTTTGTATCTTTTTGCATACTTTATTAGTGATTGATGCATTTTTCATTAAACTTATACAAATCTCATAAAATTTGTGCAAAAACTTATGTTTGTGCAAAAAACCTATGCACTCCTGATCTGTGTATGTGTACTTGCCAGTGTAACCACCCTTCAGCACAACACACCAGCTTTGCAAGCATGCAGCACAACAGCAGCTGATTATAATTTTTTTATACAGAATGACCTAGCCTGTCACACCTTGTCACCTCTTCATCTAGCATTGTTTTAAGATGACTACTTGATGATACCCCTACTGTACTAATATTTGAACCCAATATTCCTATACATGTAAAGGCATGTAACAATTTCTTGTTCTTCAAAGATCAAGCTGGAAAGAGTATGCATTGGTCAGGGTTAGACCTTAAGATATACTACTGACCTCGCCTACTGTCTTGTCCTTTAAGCTCCTCAGTCGTGTAATCTTGGTGAAGATGAGAGTCAGGACGGCCCCCACTACTCTTGTGGCACTGCGGTAACTAATGGACCAAGTCGCTGCAAAAAACACAGATCTGGAAAAGAGGTTCTCAATCATTACAATCAATTATGTTAACGTTACTTCCAACATTAATGTGTTGAACAAAATGCAGGGCTCGAAATTTATTTTTGGGATTAGGTGCACTGGTGCACCCAGCTGAAACCCATGAAATTTTTTTTTTCTTTCGTTTTTGAGGCTACCAACTTCAATTTGCTGAAGACTTTTGTAGCCTATATAGGAAAGTCGTGTCAAGTGCCTTTCCCAAGGGCACAAGACCGGTGACACGTCGGGGTTTGAACTCAGGACCTTCTGGACCTGAATCAAACGTGCTGACGATTGCGCCATGCGGTCCCACAATGTGCACCCACAGAAAATAATTGGGTGCACAGCTCCAATTTTGGGTGCACCTGGGTGCACAGGCACCCAGTATTTCGAGCCCTGAAATGTATCAATAGGTAATTCGTAAGATGTGTTTTGACAGTTGAAGTTGTGAAAACAACAGTAACTGTTACTGATGCACTCAGGTAATAATAGAGAAATGTGAATTTCAAATGAATTTTCCCCCAAAAAGTCTGAGCTTCATTGCAACTATGTAAATTCTACACAACATTACAAAAGTAAGATACTTTTATGATCCAACAATAGGGCAATTGGTAAAAGCTATCCTTAAACTGTAAAAAAAAGCTAGATAAATATACCTGGACATTTCTGTTACAAACATGGCAACAACCAACCCAACTCCCAGTGGCCAGTTCACCTCCCTGGACTCAGCATAAATTAGGAGGTTCCTGATGACAAAGGCCTGGAGACAACAAGATACAAGTGAAAATAATATCAAGACATTTATGAAGATTAGGAAACCAAATCAATCTCTATACAGCTGGATTCTCCAAGTTTTATTCCACTGTAGAGGTGGAATTTGTATTGAAACTTGATTCTAGTCGTTCTAGCCAAGCATAGCATACTACACACTACACTATAAATACATGTTATACAATGTCATGTACTATACTACACACACTCACACATACTATGATACACACACACTTAGAAGTACATCACACATACTCACAATCACATACAGTACACTTCGCACACACACACGTGTAGTGACACACACACACACACTATAAAATATAAGACACACACATTAAACTACACAGACACACTACACCACACAGTGTCACATATGCTACAAACACCACACACACACACTTGGCTACACAAACACACATACTGTACTCTATACATTCACTATGCATACACACACACAACAATACACACAGAGATAGATTGATACATGTACATAAGTGGATACATAGACCACAAAATCTATTGTTGCTAGAATTGCCTGCTGACCTGTTTCAATCAACATGACTGAACTAGTCAGTTTGTAGCTGTCTGGGGAATCCGATGCATAATACCTCAGGAATTGCACATGTATGATATTTGTCCATTACACTTCTGAATCAGTAAACAGCATATACAAGCAAGTAGGGGTGGAAACCGGTACAGAAAATTCAAGTCCAGGTCCAGTTCAGGTCCAGAGGATCAGGTCCAGGTCCGGACCTGAACCTGGACCTGATTCAGTCTATGTGAGAACTTGTGAATGGACTATACTGACTCAAAACAATGGCCCATTCCGTGCAGCTGCAAAGAAAACTGTCCCACTGGCGTTTTAAAATCCTACAGTACAAGGGTAACAGCCTCTGTACGATTGGCGGTAAAACTTGGTAGAAATGACTATGAACTCGACCGGTAAGTCCCAAAACATGTAAATGTCTGATTATATAATCTGTTCATTTTCCAATAGGTCCAACATCCTGTCCACCGAATTTTTTCAGGTCCAATTTTTCTGGACTGGTCCCATAAGAAAAAACATTATCCACTCCTTCAAGCAAGATAATGCAGTACTTACAGGCCCTAGAAATGCACCTATCATACAAATCATGATGGTGACATGCAGTACTTACAGGCCCTAGAAATGCACCTATCATACAAATCATGATGGTGAGATAGCTCATGAGGATCCTGGTGCGAGTGAACCTCCAGATGGTTCGGGGCAGCGATGCTTTCTTCATTCCGACTCTCTCAACCTCCTCCTTCCACAGCCTCTCAAATCTGTGGAAAAATCATAATCTTAAATTATTTGACTGAAATTCCACATTCAAATCTGTTCCAAACTGCCCTATACCTAAATAACACTATTGGTGCGTTGGCCTTGGGGGTAGAGTGGTTGCATTGCATTCGAAGGTTAAGGTTGAAACTCCGGCTGGGTCATACCAAAGACATTTAAAATTGTATACATAACATATTATGTATTACAGTCTTTTCTCTGCACTTGGTACATATGAGAAAGTGTATTCCATTGGGTAGTTGAATACACATACACCAATTATTCGATTTTCCTATTCCAACTATCGTGGTGTGGAACCTGTTGCTATCAGGTAATGTAGGCCTGGGGCATCCTTATTGGGTGGGCTGTGAACAGCTAGATGTCCAGAGGTCAAAGGTTAGGACAGGTCGTTCAGTGTAATATAACCAGCTGCTGCCACACCGAGCGTCTGAGACTACTTTTAACCTTTTACTAGTATGAACTATAATGTCAGGAATTACTTAGTAATGTCAACAGGGCTCTAGCCAGGTCAAAATTTTTTTCCGTCAGCCAATTTCCATTGTCGCGAAAACACTATTTCAGGAGCTAGAAAGACTGAACTGAGACCTTGAAAAACGGGTTTTTAAGAAGATAATCGTATGCGAAAGGGTGCCGACACACTTCGTCAACAATAATAACAATAGCAAAACAAACAGTGTGTGGCTTTTACGGCCGTGGACGGCGTCCCCAAGCCGCCCGAAGCTTCCACCAAGGAATTTTGTCTGTCAAGGTTGACGGAATGGTTTTAAAATTTTTCCGACACACGCAGCAAATTTTCGTCAATTGACGGAAAAACGGACGCTGGCTAGAGCCATGGGATAAGTGTCAATGTGCTACTGTACCTTTTATAGTTTGGCTCTGCCCTGTCATGTGATGAATGGTGCCAGACGTTCTCCAGAGTCAGTTTCCCCTTGTACGCCATTTTGATCAAAGGAGTCAGCCAGGAGAAGGTCATGAAGGACAGCAGGCCTGCATCGTCAAGTGGGTTCACGGACGGCTGTCTGAGAATTTTAAGAAAGTTGAATTTTGAGTGAATTGAGAATTGATATGACCCAGAAGAAGTTTGTATTACGTCTTATTATCACTCCATCTACAATATAGAGAGAGAACTTTATTGCACGACATTTGTACATGGTACAATGTATGGCAACAACTATTACACAAAGTACAAAATAGGTGTATAGAATAATACTTAACATCCTTATTAACATAGCAAAAAGGGCTAAAACAAGATATAATGTTATAATCGAGTTGGGCTAATCATGGCTTTCATTATTCTTTCTAATAACAAAGCAGTCTTTGATATATTTGCCTAACTTTGCATTATGGGAGTTGTGGCATCTAAACATATATACAAATCTGTCTTTAGCATCGAGGTTCTTGAAATCTGCTGTAATAGATTCTAGAAATGTGAATAGCTCATTACATAAAATAGTGTATTTAGAACATTCCATTAAAAAGTGAAATTCATCTTCAATATGCTTTGGACAGAAAGGGCAGAACCTTTGGTCAGGGGCTACATTGTAATATCTGCCTGTTTCAATATAGATGACAATAGTCTCATAATGATCATGAAATGGGTATTTGCTGCATCATGAGCTAACCAAAGGTGCACAGGATTTGATTTCACTCAACACCAACATTACATAGCCCAAATGTTCTCAGTAACAATTACTAGTACAGGGAAGATCAAGAAGTACTATGAAAGAAATCCAAACTGGTATACAAAACTTGAGTGTGCTTCTGTGTTTGTGAATGTCAAGGAGTTTCACAACTCAATCATAAACAGCTCAACAATAATTGTGCTTCAAGATATTGTACTTGCATGTACATGTATTTCCCCAAACCCCCTATAATGAATTAGATGATAAAACATCAGTCATGTTATTAGCGAAGAGAATGCTGAATTATCTAAGTACGCAACCTGTCTGTTATTGAGTAATATAAAAAAACACAATCTTCTTGATAAGATAATATACTGTAAATCTATTTACTTTTGCTTTATTTTGCACTTGAAGGGAAAATAGGATTTTCTGGTATCTTAAATTCTTTACTACAGTAGTAATACATTGGAAACCCATATCTGCAGTAAAGAAGTTGCCGTAAAACAAAGGAAAATAAAACCAGCATGACAGTTTCAAAATTTACAACATAAGCAAGAAACATGTCACATACTTGGGCTTTGATCTGATGGGGATGAATGTCTTGGCACTTTCCTTGTACTTCCATTCCTTCTTTCTATAGTCCCTGCATTCCGTCATGTCCAATGGCATGCCTCCTTCTATCCTGCTGACAGGGTCGACCAGCCCATTCTCGTCATAATACGTATCAAAATGGTTGAGGTTAACGGCCTCGTGATAGGAGAGGGTTCGCATGCCCCTCTGGTTCCTTTCCTCTGGAAGTCTCTTGTTTCTTATCTGACGGTACTTTACCTCTGGGTCATTTTTGTCTGCCATGTTGGTTTGTATCTCTCACCAGAGTGCTTCTTCTGAAAAATAGAAATACAGTTAACAAGGCAAAATAATCAAAAGTACTCAAGGTCTGCATCAAGGTCTAAACGGTTACTAGTGACTACCCCTCTCCCTCAGCAGTTACACAGATCAAATGAATGAAAAAATTCTCTTTTCTTACCTTTGTCCAAAAGTATTAAGCTAATGAGAAATGATGTTTAAAAATATTTTTTTTCTTCACAAAATTAGAGCTGTGTTAAGCTTAACAAGTTTTGGGTCCAGGTTCAGGTACAGATACAGGTCCGGATCTGTACCTAAACCCATGTACCTGTACCTGTATCTGTACAAAAGATTAGGTCAAAGTGCATTGTAAAAGTTAAACTTTAAGGTCATGTAAACATGTACCAGCTGGTGCCTGGATAGGCAAGGCACAGTTATCACGAACATGACACTGCATAAATATATCTAAGGTTTTGATAATGACAAGGCACAAAGTACGATTCAAAGTTCATCCCCCACCTACATAGTATTTGATTAATCATATATATAAAGAGGCCTGTTCTGAGTGCTCAAAAACTGTCAAGATTCAGTCGAAGGTCAAATATGATACTAATAATTATTACTATTAAGAATAATCAAGAGCTTTAGATGTAAATTCGGTCAGTTTTTTTTTTCAGAGAAACACCTTTTCGGAGGACTGCTCTGCAAAAGGTCAAAATAATGCGGCAAAAATAATACGGTTCGCAAAATTTTGTTGTCATATTTTCTTGTCCCCAGAGCCATATAAATATTGTACATTATTTTATGCTGAAATACAACAACCTGTGACGTTTTACTCAACAAAACATGCTGTATTTCGGTAGTTTTCACCGTCTTTTATGTGTATTACGGTATCAAGGCGACTGACCCCCCAAAAAATATAGGCCAGTTGCGTAACAGGCTGGATCGTTACACAATAGTCTAGACGAGTGTGTCGCCTTTGACTTTCGTCTGATCAGTCGAGTTTTAATAGCACTGTTACTGTCTGATAGACACTCTACCCTAAAAGCTATACCCTCCAAATGCTATTACGGTTGCGGACTACTATTATAAACTTACCGTAATCAAGGCGTTGCTAAATCAACCAAAGATTTCGCGAACTGGTCAGTCTTTTGTCTCACTCGCGCTTCTTCACTTTGTACGATTTGTATTTTGTCTCACTCGTCGTCCAAGCTGAACCTTCACTTATACGATAGTGTCTTCTCCAAGAGGTAACGCACCTTACTTCATCCTGTGGCAACGTCGTAGATCACTGTGTAGATCCTGTGATACAGCCAAAGTTTTCTGAGAAGACACAGACTGATCCCCGCTTCCTGTCCCCAAATGAGAAATGTGGCATTACCTCTGACCTTTGACCTAGTTTCACTCTCAACTCTCGTACCCAGAACACACTACGAGAACAGGTCGTTATGTTGCTAAACTTTCTTCAAAGGTATACACGGATCAAAATTTCAACCACTATCGATTGCCCTCT
This sequence comes from Branchiostoma floridae, assembly GCF_000003815.2. Taxonomy (NCBI): domain Eukaryota; kingdom Metazoa; phylum Chordata; class Leptocardii; order Amphioxiformes; family Branchiostomatidae; genus Branchiostoma; species Branchiostoma floridae. The sequence goes on along the minus strand of NC_049990.1, from coordinate 14,581,672 downwards.
TCGGGATCAATGATAGTCGATCAATCAATCACTTCGGGACGTAAACTCAAGAGAGTAATGCGGACATGTGATTTCATTAAATAACTAGAGTTCAGCGACCTCATACCTCCATGAAATATTTAGTGCTTTTGTAAATTTTATGCAAATGACTTGCACATTTTCATGATTTATGCATGGTGATGTTCATCATTGACTAACATACACATGTCACAAGTATAAAATTCCCATTATTAACAATTAAGCGGTTTTGCAATTTTCGCATATATTATGCAAATCGGTTCCTCATTAGCATATTTGGTATCTGCTTATGTCCCCCATCTATCATGATTTAGATGTGTTACATTTACTGAAGTCGTTATTGAAAACAATGGAATTTTGCAATTTCCACATTAATTACGCAAATTAAGTCCTCATTTGCACAACATGTACATCATTATTGTAAGAGATGACTTACTGGGATCAAACACTCATACGAATTGAAGAGACTGGACTCAGAAGTGGGAAGAACTGTTGTCTGTATATTGCTTATGTCGTGACGTGTGCAAACTTGACCTCTCCGGGTCACCAGACTGACCTACTCTAAACGGGGGTGTTTCTCACTCCTTACATTATGAACATCTTTGTGTAAGCTACCCGCATGCCTAAAATAATGTCAATTCGTCATTCCTTTCTGCAGATGTTCTCTCTATTTGCCCCACTTTGTCATGACGCTGAAAGCTATCTACCACTAACATGTCAAGACCATATCCTGTCCGGGACAAGAGATACATTGAAAAAAAACTGCTATGATAGATCATTCTCATTAATTATCCAAATATACTCCTATTTTGCATAATTAGTATATTATTTTGTACAACGTTGTCTAAGGTGCCTACATACCAAAAATCATGAAAATTCGTTGTTCTCTTCTTGAGTTATCCACTTCACAGAAGTTTTTGACAAAAATGCCCCTGCTGTCCCAAAACTAGTCGCTAGGGGGCCCAACTCATGTCACTTATTCCTGAGCACAAGATCTATCTAATACTAAAAATTCGTGACCATAGCTTTTTCAGAGCACGACATAACAAATTAAAACCGGAAGTTGCGCTGCAGTACCAGTACACAATTCTGAAGGGACAGTACACTAGCTATGAGTCAGCTCTGGTGCTAACCGGTCTTAAGTCACTGAAGGACCGACGAGAGGACCTATGCCTGAAGTTTGCTGGCAAACTCAGCCCTGAACTCCTCCCACCCACAGTAGGGGAACTCCATGGTCGAAACACTAGGAACTCAAAGAAGCTTAAAACAGTAAAGTGCAGAACAAACCAATACCGAAATTCCCCAATGCCATATTTAGTCCGCCTCCGGATCCTTAACAACTGATAATAACGGTGTGAATAGTCGATTGTAATCATGTTCCAAATAAGACCAATTGTCTTTAAGTTTTAAAGTGTATGATAAGGTGAGACATGTTATCGTGCCATAGTGTATAGTCGATTGTTTTTTATGTTCCAATTAAGACAAAAGTTGTCTTAAAGTTTTAAAGTGTATGATAAGTTGAGACATGTTATTGTGCCACACTTGTACCGTATACGCAATTCAGCCTCTGGCTGCGAGGTATATCGTTTTTCAATAAACCATTCATTCATTCATACCAAGGGAAGCCGTTAGGGGACCCAAAATCTATTCATTTGCAGCTTTTACCACACCCCACCAGCACACCAAGTTTGAAAGCAATCCGTCTAGCCGTTCTTGAGTTATCTTGTACACAGACAGACAGCTGCAGACAGACAAACACTAGTGAAATATAACCTCCATGATATTCCATGGAGGTAAATATATAAATACGTGATTTTGTAGATACGTGACCCATGTTGAATTGATTATAGTATAATACAAATGTATCTTTATTGCACAGCAGTTGTACAACGTACATTTAAGAATGACATTTATATATACTGGTACATAACTATAGTTCCATAAGCCTGATCACTTTCCTAAAACTGTGTGAAGTATGAGATGAGCATCATAATCATCGGAGGCTTTGCAATAATTGGAGGAATTTCTAACGTCTAGGCATTCTTTAATAATTTCCCTATGTATACCATACTGGGGTTGTTACATGTCATTATGTACTTAAATTTGCTCTTCAAGTCCATTGAGATACATCATATGGATGACATCAGCGCGTGCGTCAATTTTCATTCCGTTTCCAAATAAAAATATCAAACATTATAAAACGACTACAAAGCACATATATATATATATAAATATCAAACATTATAAAACGACTACAAAGCACATATATTTACTCTTTAATAATTTTCCTATGTATACCATACTGGGGTTGTCACATGTCATTATGTACTTAAATTTGCTCTTCAAGTCCATTGACATACATCATATGGATGACATCAGCGCGTGCGTAAATTTTCATCCGTTTCCAAATAAAAATATCAAACATTATAAAACGACTACAAAGCACATATATATATAAAGATATCAAACATTATAAAACGACTACAAAGCACATATATTTATTCTTTAATAATTTTCCTATGTATACCATACTGGGGTTGTCACATGTCAGTATGTACTTAAATTTGCTCTTCAAGTCCATTGACATACATCATATGGATGACATCAGCGCGTGCGTAAATTTTCATCCGTTTCCAAATAAAAATATCAAACATTATAAAAGGACTACAAAGCACATATATTTATTCTTTAATAATTTTTCTATGTATACCATACTGGGGTTGTCACATGTCATTATGTACTTAAATTTGCTCTTCAAGTCCATTGAGATACATCATATGGATGACATCAGCGCGTGCGTCAATTTTCATTCCGTTTCCAAATAGAAATATCAAACATTATAAAACGACTACAAAGCACATATATATATAAAAATATCAAACATTATAAAACGACTACAAAGCGCATATATTTATTCTTTAATAATTTTCCTATGTATACCATACTGGGGTTGTCACATGTCATTATGTACTTAAATTTGCTCTTCAAGTCCATTGACATACATCATATGGATGACATCAGCGCGTGCGTAAATTTTCATCCGTTTCCAAATAAAAATATCAAACATTATAAAACGACTACAAAGCACATATATTTATTCTTTAATAATTTTCCTATGTATACCATACTGGGGTTGTCACATGTCATTATGTACTTAAATTTGCTCTTCAAGTCCATTGACATACATCATATGGATGACATCAGCGCGTGCGTCAATTTTCATTCCGTTTCCAAATAAAAATATCAAACATTATGAAACGACTACAAAGCACATTAGCAAAGTATGATTTTGCTTAACTAGTTCTAGTTTTATATAAAGGGGTGATATTACTTACCTCTAGTTTTAAATGGAAAGATGATGTTGCTTACCTACTTTGTCTTACCCTGTATGTCTTTTAAAGTTGCAGTAGTTTGAACAGTCCAAGTCTTCGCTTTTGAGGTTCCTTCATTGAACGACAATACCTGGTGGATAAACAAACAGTTCACATACATGTATCAAGTACCTTTACGTACCTTACTTTAGGATATCATAGAAACAAATGATTTCTATTGGTCTCATTTTTAGACAGACTCATAATCATAGTTGCGATTATAATTTTAACCATGATGGTCAATATGTGTACATAATCATCATACACGTGATGATAATTCATTGTCCTCTCACTTGCCCTTGGGAAAGGCACTTTACACGACTTTCCTTCTGTCTGTACCGTGTATGTGGCACTGTTAATATAAGTTACAAAACTTGAGTGCAGTGCCACATCGTCCTCGTCTGTACAAAAAGCAAATAGAAAAAAAAAATTCTCTCAGTATTGCTAAAGTTTATGACAGCATAAAACGCTCTGGTTTAGGATGAATATCTTACCGTAGTGTGAGCTGTTTGAAGCGTTGTTGTCTGAAACAGAAGTTATATTTTTACTCTTGGGTTAAAATAAAAGCACCAAAATCCAAGACATAGGTTTCTTAAAATAAGCAAGAAGTCCAGACAAATCAAACAAGTGACAAAATAACTAGTTTAGTGCGCCCGTTTCTGTGCAGACAGTGATCGGTGTCTGCAATTATTGTTTGTTTTTCTTAGCTGTCGATCAAAAATGTTCACAGTGAACGATATGAAAAGGTGATGTTTTGTTACTGTATTTGTGTAATATATAAAACCAAATAGCCAAGAAAACCTTTAGACATGGAATAACATTGATGTGTTTTCCCTCTGACAAAGCATGGTCTCGTCTAAAAACGTATCGTTTCCGTTATTTGTAGATTTATATCATGTGTAATGCATAAAAGGTAACATAGGCTTTAATTTCGATCGTTGTACTAACATAAACGTTTCTCTTAAGTACGGTCATTTTGTAGCATGTATGAACAACTGTTTTTAAAAACTATGGTCCCTTTATTCTATATTCTCTTCACTTGCAGTCTGTGATATTAAGACAGGTGTCAAATCTTTCAACGGATTTAGATATTTTTTATTGCAGTCGTTAAATCTTGGCAATCAATGTGTTATGTTTTGCTTTTTGAAAATTTAAATATTGCGTATTATCAAACGTAAGAAAATTCGTTCTTTATTTATGGAATTCGTTGAGAATTTTTTTAAAACCTGCAATGCGACATCAGTGCCCAAAGTGCAGTGAGATACAAACCTTACGGAAATCTCCAACAAAATTGACGTACTTTATTACATATGATTACCCGCAGATTGTCTTTTCCGTCAACACAGGCGTTTCTATTTACAGTTTTCAAAGAAATGTGTCAATCTCCCTAAACAGTTATATAGCGTGTAGCAGATGTTTACTGGCAAAGTAGTAAAATGAAGTTCAAGATTTCAGCCCGTGCTGTAAACGGATCATACTCGCTGTTTGAGGGATTGTTGTCTGGGATCTTATGTATTTAGATATCTTTTATGCTACGTAATTACTCTGTGACTGGAGGGTAACCTGCAACAGAGTCTTGTAATCACTTTGTGCGTTTCAAGTGTTCGCACCTATATCTCTATGTTCCGTATGCCGCAATCGCATGTGGATTGGCATGTCGTCTGTACTCCGTTGGGAAATGATTTTTTTTCGCCGTATTCGCTATTTTATTATGGATGTACTAATTTTAGTTTTCACCCCTACGCCGTCCAGTATAGTGGTTCAGGTCTTCCTTATGATTGCGCCTTAAGCCTTGTGGTAATTCGATACCGTCAAGCAGATGTTGTCCTCGTCGGAATATGCCATCTTTTTCGGGCTTTGCGTTTCCAATATTGAGGTTGGTCTGACATAGCATACTGTTAACATTTTGGCAATTTTTGCGCGGTTGATAGTCTTATGCATTGTATGGTTAGAACGTGTTTGATCCTTGGTATCTTTTATTTCGCGGTAGCTGTTTTCATTATCGATGTAATAATTTGAGAAATCAACCCTATTTCCCTGGTATTGTGGAACAGCTGGCCTATAGACGATGGGGTTTTGCAATTACGTATCCCCAAGCAGATATGTTATGTACACAGCTGTCATTGACCACTTTTTAAAGTTGTATGCGTCTCAAGTATCCATTGTGAAGCTTTGTTGTTGTTTTCATTTGGTGTCGTTCGATTGAGACGCTGATTTCGCCGTGTTTTAAATTTGGCAGTGATAGGTATGTTAGCTTAGTTTTAAGTAAGTATTTGGTATAAGCTGATGTGATGTGTTCTGTATGCGATATAAACACCGAGTCATACCCCACAGAAAACATCACAACCGAAATAAACCATAATTAGGTCACAGAGTATGTTACATACGGTCACTTGTTTGATTTGAAAATGGAAAAGACGATTTGCTGCTTTTAATTTCACGAAAAATTTTCAAATAATGATGGACGGATTAACGTAGCGTTTTAACCCTATTCAGACCGGGGGGGGGGGGCTTTTGAGGCCTGCGCTAACTTTGATGTCCTATAACGCCAGAACGGCTTACGCTAGAGCCACCAAATTTAGTGAGTTTTCCTAGAATATTGTTGGCAACAATTTTAGAAAGTTTGACAAATTTTCAATTTTTTCATGTTGCCAAGGCAACCGTTTGTTGACAGGCAGTTTTACCAAAAATCACTATTTTCAGGTATATCCAAGGACCGTGGATTGATGAACTCCACAGCTGTGGATTTCATCGGTAGAAGGATGATGAACTCCACGGCTGTGGATTTCATCGATATGTAGTGATGAAATCCACGGGCATTCCACCGCTAATACTGACATTTGGCTGTGGACTTCATCAGTATGTAGTAATGAAATCCACGGGCATTCCGCCGCTAATACTGACATTTGGCTGTGGACTTCATCAGTATGTAGTGATGAAATCCACGGGCATTCCGTCGCTAATACTGACATTTGGCTGTGGACTTCATCAGTATGTAGTGATGAAATCCACGGGCATTCCGCCGCTAATACTGACATTTGGCTGTGGACTTAATCAGTATGTAGTAATGAAATCCACGGGCATTCCGTCGCTAATACTGACATTTGGCTGTGGACTTCATCAGTATGTAGTAATGAAATCCACGGGCATTCCGCCGCTAATACTGACATTTGGCTGTGGACTTCATCAGTATTGAGTGATGAAATCCACGGGCATTCCGTCGCTAATACTGACATTTGGCTGTGGACTTCATCAGTATGTAGTGATGAAATCCACGGGCATTCTGTCGCTAATACTGACATTTGGCTGTGGACTTCATCAGTATGTAGTGATGAAATCCACGGGCATTCTGTCGCCAATACTGACATTTGGCTGTGGACTTCATCAGTATGCAGTGATGAACTCCAAGGGCATTCCGCCGCTAATACTGACATTTGGCTGTGGTTTCATCAATATATATGGATGAAATCCACGGGCATTCCGTCGCTAATACTGACATTTGGCTGTGGACTTCATCAGTATGTAGTGATGAAATCCACGGGCATTCCGTCGCTAATACTGACATTTGGCTGTGGACTTCATCAATATGTAGTGATGAAATCCACGGGCATTCCGCCACTAATACTTACATTTAGCTGTGGACTTCATCAGTACTTAGTGATGAAATCCTCGGGCATTCCGCCGCTAATACTGACATTTGGCTGTGGACTTCATCTGTATGTAGTGATGAAATCCACGGGCATTCCGCCACTAATACTGACATTTGGTTGTGGACTTCATCAGTATGTAGTGATGAAATCCACGGGCATTCCGCCGCTACTACTGACATTTGGCTGTGGACTTCATCAGTATGTAGTGATGAAATCCACGTCGCTAATACTGGCATTTGGCTGTGGATTTCATTAATGTGTTGTGATGAAATCCATGGGCATTCCGTCGCTAATACAAATGTACTGACATTTGGCTGTGGATTTCATCAATATATATGGATGAAATCCACGGGCATTCCGTCGCTAATACTGACATTTGGCTGTAGATAGTAAAACGCCCTTTCACTAATCCATTTACACAGAGTAATCAATTTTAGCTAATTTATGTCAATCGATTGTGTGATACAATACAGATACCATTTGTAACAATTTGAATTGATAAAGACTATACAGAGCTAGAAGTTCGAAAATGGTACGTATACTTTTAAAGTGGTTTGCACAAAGCTAGGATGGCTTTATTGCGATCGTAGAGTATATTATTTGACAATACTAGCAAACACAACAGACAGAGCCTCCAACAGACTCTAACCAGAACAACACAATGTCATGTAAAATATTTCTGGTACATTTCTAAGTTAAGCTGGATTCAAAAGACAAACACCTTTACTTTGTGCATCATATATTTTAGTCGCATGTTTGTGACTAGTGACCTTCTGTTTAATGATCGACGTGCAGTCTAATAACTGTTATCAGACTGCACGTCGATTAGCAAATGAAATGCAACCCCTTTATACTCTTGTAGACAATTAGAACCTGGGCCAAAATACAATTGTAAGTCATAATCGTAAACCCTTACCACCCAAGCCACAAAGCACAACATTGGGAAGCAGTGCAGTTCTGATGTATACAGTCTGTTGGTTTAGTATTGTTTGTGATTGATTGAAGAACAAAAGAGCATAATAAGCAATTGGCCTTCTCTGGCTGGGAAAGTTGTCTTGCTAAGCAAGAAGCTTTTATCAATCTTGATAAAAGCTCCTTATGCTAAGGGACCAAGAACCCGATTTCCACCTTCCTGACCATACAAGGCACACATTCGTAACTTCTTTTCATTTGTAGATGAAACACAATTAGAACAAACAAGTAGCGTAAGAGGAAAGTTACATGGCTGGAATAAATGTTAAACATTACAAAGTTTGGACATGACTTTACAGGCGGTCTCACAGCGCCACCTATCTACACTGGTTGGTATTGCAGCATGTCCTTCAAGTCGTACACAGTGTGATACTGTGCTGGCCGGATGTTTGCGGGCATTTTTAGCATCTTTCTTGAGAGAGTCAATACACTCCAAGCAACTCTGATTTGCAAGGAGTAAGTGCGTCTTTATTCATTAGAATATTTCTTTTCTATGTCTTTCTTTTCTTTTGTATTCAAAGACGAATTTTGTACATAAAGATGTATTTCTTGTTTGGACAAGCCTTTTTGTCGCGAATGAGGATCTAGGAAACAGAAAGTTTTGTGTATCCCTTCAGCTGGTGTATCTTAAGAAGAAAAGCGCCGTTAAACGGCTGAAATCATCATTGCAGG
>NC_049990.1:14558438-14572859 GCF_000003815.2 Branchiostoma floridae | reverse complement strand
GTTAGATTGATATAGTGGAAAATTCATACCACCACACCCATACCCCCGCGTCCCAGACAGGTGATGGAGGGATAAGGAGTGTGGAAAGTGTCCATCCCTGAGCAGAGAGCGAGGCGAGTACTTTTCCCAAGCCATAAGAAATTAGAGAGGATGGTTGGGTATTTAGGGTAAAGATACCTTCTTCTTTATATCTCAACACCCTCATACCCTTCCTACTGTCCCTAATTGACCCGACTTTAATATTCGCCTGTTTCTGCCAACCACCTTTTTTCTTCCTCCCCAAAGTCAAACTGTGCGCCTTTTTTGTGATAATATCTTTCCCTTTTATACCCCTGCACTCATTAGCATACGTGTACATTTGCATAACTCCTCTGATTGGTTACCCTTCAAAATTGAGTTAACTGACCACCTGTCTGTGGCGCGCGGGGACAGGTGTGACGCTGTGAATAGTACACAAAGATTATTCTGTCTCTTTGCATGCAGTTCTGGTCACAACTGGCTGAGCTTGTCCAGGTAGACCCACGAGCCAGAGCTGACACATCGTCTTGTTGGGAGACTCGTGCAGTAGTTTCTAACACCACAGCTTATGATGGGCACCAACCTCTTATGTACTGCTGTTCACGGGACATGGAAATACAATGTCAGCAAGGCCACGGCAGGTAAGTTTTATGGATGACGACATCATTGATTTTAAACATGTAGCCATGACCGTAGTTGTAGAAGGGAAACTAGTTCGATGTACATGTAGTAGTCAACTTGGTGAATGATACCAGTCTTCCAGACTTTGTGCATCGATCTTGTATGGCCTATTTGATGTGATACCATCCAAGTTAGTTTTGACCATGACGGATGCGGGTTTTCCTGCAATGATAATTTTAACCGTTGGGCGGCGCTTTTCTTGTCTTTGCCATAGGATGCACTCCCTTGGCGAAGCAATCTTGATGCTGTTTCACGGTCCACTCTGCAATGACGAGAAGACATATCCAAACCAGGTAACATCGTTATTGTCTGAAGAGTCAAATTAACCTGATGATATCCCTACTAACTGCTATAATCCAAGTTTATTTTTAGTTGAAAAGACGCCCTCTTTAGAGTATCAATCTATTCATGTAAAACTACAATCCACATGTTAACAGTTGCAGAAGCTTTATTCTTTGAATCAACGTTTGAACCTCATTAATAAAATAGAACCATACACATTATTAACAAAGGGGCACAACCTTAGAAGATGAGCAACACGTATAGACAGCGGAAGTTGTAACATTCTATTACAATCTCGGTTCGTATGATTATCTTAGAGACGTAGAAGTGACGGCCCAGAATTGCATGGAATGGCGCAGGATGGTCCACAAGAGACGTTGCCTTGATGCAGACCACTTGACACAACGATGAAGAGACCTTATCAAGTATCAAGTAAGTCAGTATGATTATCTTACGGTTATCTGACGGGGTTTTTTTTGCGAGTTACTGTGTGAAGGAAAGACAAAGTTATGTTTTAGATAATTGATGTGACGTGTCATAAAAGCGCGACTTGAGCCCCTCTGAACGTTTTTCTGCATCAAAAACCAGGATCATCCCCAGTCCATTCTACTCCACAGCTGCATAACAGTCGAGCCTAACGATTTTCTCATCGCATCAATGTGCGCAGTTACAATAAACCTGCTTCCATCAAACATAAATCATGTGTTGAGCTATAACTTGTTATGCTACGTGTTATTCAACCATATTTTATCCAATGTGATATCCTAGTCTGTTTTATCAAGCCCCATCCTATGGAATTCCAGTCTTGTGCCTCACGCTAATGTGCCTAGTGCCTCATGCTAATTTTTGCCATCGGAATCACAGCATATAGCCCTCTTCACCGCATGGATGCCACACACTTAGTCTTCTAGCGAAGTGGTATCATGACTCGCCACATTGTTCCCGAATTTTCCAATAGCATTGATACATTACATCCTTTACAAACATTATGTGTCATAGAAAGAAAGATTGTTACTTCCATATTGACGCACTAGCTGCAATTAGGTTGGAATTTGATCTCCCATTTTTTAGTTGTAACTGCGTTTAAGTTGTGGACCTGGAAGATGTATGTCAATACACAGCTGTAAACCCTTTCAAATCCTTCTATGACTGCAAATCCTTTTGACAGTTAGGTATCTATAGATTACATCAAATAGCTGGGTGATTTCGGGCGTAAATGACGTTATAAAGCCCTCTTGAGATAGGATGTCCCCATTGACGTACTTGGGTGTTTATCTCTTGCGCTATATAATGGGGAATCTTGGTCTTTATTGCGCTGCATTGTCTAGACCTAAGTCGAATTGGCTTTAAGAGAGATGGCTAAAAGCACCTCATTTGAGCATGCAGATTATGGCCATTGGTCATAAAGTAAGAAACAAGGACTCTCATCACTAATGAGTTGTCGTGGCTGGTTAAGACTATATTTCCCTAAAACAAAACACGAACATATTTCAATATATACTATGTACAATATGATATGTACTATGTACATACAGTAATATATGTATAGATCTGGTATCTAAAAGGCTGTCCTGATGAACCCGTATATATACGGGATGCACATATATGATTCCTGTAGGTGGGTCCAGTAAATACAGGTTTGTGGCATTTCTTACCACAGGAAACCGCATTGATCTGGAAGTCTGCAGCAGCAGCATAGAATAGGTCACGTTTTACTGATCAGATTAAACAACCAGCTTAGGAGGGTTGACAAAAAAAGTCTGAGCAGGACAAAGGATCACAAAGGTCATAAACTTAGAACATGCGAGGGCAAGAGAAGTAGTATGGGGATTACGACCCCTATATCCACCTACCAAATATCATTAGGATCAATCAAAGGCGCTTTTCGAGTGATGCTGTTCACAGACAGACAGACAGAAAGACAGACAGACAGACAGACGTACAAGCCTAAAACATATCCTTGCCATTCTGGCAAAGGTAATAAATATATCTACCTTCGAAACGCACTTTGAATACGCACAAAGCTCGCTCCAGGCACGTAGGAAAACGCCAGGTCAAGGTTTCGGGTCAAAGTTCAAATCTGACCGGATATCTGTAATCCGCACTGAAGGCCTCGTTCCGGCATTACTCCGCGGGTGGGTCAGAAGTATTCCCTCCAAAATATGAATGGGGCCCCAAAATCGTGTGTTTATGTAGACGATAAATTGCCTTTTATCGCTCCCATGTCATATCGAAGGATTTGAGATGAAAGGTTGTGTATTTATGACAGGATCGGGTGGAAAAGTTTCGGCATTCGGGCGATTCTCGGACGTGTACGTTTGTTTGTCCTGAGTAATGTGGTCAGCGGGTCACTGAAGGAAAGCCCCACTTTCTGGATAGTATTTATGTGCAGTTATAGATGTTATAAAAATCGATCCACCGGTCAGATTTTGGGGAATTTTTTTTATTGAGTACTGGATAAGTGCTTTTTCAATAGAAATTAAAACATCTCCAGTAGAGCTGTTTCTTTATTGGATTTTCGCCCATTAAAGTTGCATATTCAAGCACTATTGTAAATGAGGCAACAAAAGTCCGGTATGAGGCCTAAAGGTTCCGGTTCGAATTGCGAAGAAATCCGTGAATATAAGACGCAAATCATAGTAAAATTTGAGTACCTAAAACCCGTGGGCAAAAGGTAAAAAGTGATTTGAGTATCCAAAATTACTTTGTAACTTTTCTACATACGAGTGAAGGCTCACCTGGGGGATAACCGCTAACCGCTAAGCGAACCCTTCGGTAACCGCAAAAAAGCGACCCCTTACGATCGGACTTCCGAAATTTCAAACAAAATGTGCGTTACTTTCAACACTTGAATATCATAGTAAAACCCGTGGGCAAAAGGTAAAAAGCGATTTGAGTACCCAAAATTACTTTGTAACTTTTCTACATACGAGTGAAGGCTCACCTGGGGATAACCGCTAACCGCTAAGCGAACCCTTCGGTAACCGCCAAAAGCGACCCCTTACGATCGGACTTCCGAAATTTCAAACAAAATGTGCGTTACTTTCAACACTTGAATATCATAGTAAAACCCGTGGGCAAAAGGTAAAAAGTGATTTGAGTACCCAAAATTACTTTGTAACTTTTCTACATACGAATGAAGGCTCACCTGGGGGATAACCGCTAACCGCTAAGCGAACCCTTCGGTAACCGCAAAAAAGCGACCCCTTACGATCGGACTTCCGAAATTTCAAACAAAATGTGCGTTACTTTCAACACTTGAATATCATAGTAAAACCCGTGGGCAAAAGGTAAAAAGTGATTTGAGTACCCAAAATTACTTTGTAACTTTTCTCCATACGAGTGAAGGCTCACCTGGGGGATAAGCGTTAACCGCTAAGCGAACCCTTCGGTAACCGCAAAAAGCGACCCCTTACGATCGGACTTCCGAAATTTCAAATAAAATGTGCGTTACTTTCAACACTTGAATATCATAGTTAAACCCGTGGGCAAAACATGTAAAAAGTGATTTGAGTACCCAAACTTACTTTGTAACTTTTCTACATACGAGTGAAGGCTCACCTGGGGGATAACCGCTAACCGCTAAGCGAACCCTTCGGTAACCGCAAAAAAGCAACCCCTTACGATCGGACTTCCGAAATTTCAAACAAAATGTGCGTTACTTTCACACTTGAATATCATAGTAAAACCCGTGGGCAAAAGGTAAAAAGTGATTTGAGTACCCAAAATTACTTTGTAACTTTTCTACATACGAATGAAGGCTCACCTGGGGGATAACCGCTAACCGCTAAGCGAACCCTTCGGTAACCGCAAAAAAGCGGCCCCTTACGATTGGACTTCCGAAATTTCAAACAAAATGTGCGTTACTTTCAACACTTGAATATCATAGTAAAACCCGTGGGCAAAAGGTAAAAAGTGATTTGAGTACCCAAAATTACTTTGTAACTTTTCTACATACGAGTGAAGGCTCACCTGGGGGATAACCGCTAACCGCTAAGCGAACCCTTCGGTAACCGCAAAAAAGCGGCCCCTTACGATTGGACTTCCGAAATTTCAAACAAAATGTGCGTTACTTTCAACACTTGAATATCATAGTAAAACCCTTGGGCAAAAGGTAAAAAGTGATTTGAGTACCCAAAATTACTTTGTAACTTTTCTACATACGAGTGAAGGCTCACCTGGGGGATAACCGCTAGCGCGCTAAGCGAAGACTTCGGTAACCGCAAAAAAGTGACCCCTTACGATCGGACTTCCGAAATTTCAAACAAAATGTGCGTTACTTTCAACACTTGAATATCATAGTAAAACCCGTGGGCAAAAGGTAAAAAGTGATTTGAGTACCCAAAATTACTTTGTAACTTTTCTCCATACGAGTGAAGGCTCACCTGGGGGATAACCGCTAAGCGAACCCTTCGGTAACCGCAAAAAAGCGACCCCTTACGATCGGACTTCCGAAATTTCAAACATAATGTGCGTTACTTTCAACACTTGAATATCATAGTAAAACCCGTGGGCAAAAGGTAAAAAGTGATTTGAGTACCCAAAATTACTTTGTAACTTTTCTACATACGAATGAAGGCTCACCTGGGGGATAACCGCTAACCGCTAAGCGAACCCTTCGGTAACCGCAAAAAAGCGACCCCTTACGATCGGACTTCCGAAATTTCAAACAAAATGTGCGTTATTTTGCCCACGGGTTTTACTTTGATATTGTAGTGTTGAAAGTAACGCACTTTATGTTTGAAATTTCGGAAATAAATCTGGGCAAGTTGACGTAATATTCTTGGATTTTTGCAAAGCATTTGATAGTGTCTCTCATAAACTCTTTGTACACAAATTGAAATCTTTTGGGTTCTCCGGACAACTACTTGCTTTATTTAACGACTATCTTTCAGAACGTTTTTAAAGAACTGTCATAGAAGGCGAAATGTCTGATTACTCACCTGTGTTGTCAGGTGTCCCCCAGGGATCCATATTAGGGCCATTCTTGTTTCTATTATTCGTTAATGATTTACCTGACTGTGTTGAATTTGGTAAAATGGCCTTGTTTGCAGATGACGCTAAATGTTTTAGAAGAATAACTTCGATTTTTGATTGTTTTAAATTTCAGTCCGACATAGATCGTCTTGTGGCCTGGGGGAAAACCTGGGAGATGGCATTTCATCCATCTAAGTGTTCAGTTGTTAGTATGACACGTAAAACTTCACCTGTAGATTACCCTTATAGCATGTCAGATTCTGTACTCAGTCGACAAGATAGTTATAATGACTTAGGAGTTCATGTACAACATAACTTATCCTGGAATTCTCATGTACGAAGGAAGATATCAACATGTAACTCAAGACTTGCAATGATCAAGAGATCAGTAGGCTTTAATGCCCCATTTACTGTTAAACTCAATTTGTATCGATCACTGGTGATACCACATTTAGACTACTGTTCTCAGGTATTAGCACCGCATACAAGATTGTATCTGCGCAAAGTAGAAGGTGTTCAAAGACGTGCTACCAAGTACATCTGTAATGATTACGAACTTAACTATAATGACAGATTAACCCATACCAACCTTCTACCATTGTGTTACAGACGAGAACTTTTTGATATCTTATTTCTTTTCAAATGTTTCCGTAACGTGTACTGTACCAACATTTCTCATGTCCTCAATGTATCCAGACCTACTAGATCACTTCGCTCTACAGACCAATTTCAACTTGTACCACGGCCATGTAAAACTGAATCATTCTCATTCTCTTACTGTAGTCGTATTGCCGTCATCTGGAACAATTTACCACTAGATATTCGCCAACATATGTACTCAAACCTCACTCTACAGTCCGTTAAAAAACTCTTGATTTCATATTATAGATCCCGATTTAGTGACACATTTACTGTTGATAACTTATGTACTTGGACGACCACTTGCCGTTGCTCATCTTGCATAGTGACATAGCTTAACCGTTTACCCTGTTTTCCTAATCATTTGACCTTATTACTCTCTCATTTTTTAAATGTATTTCTTTTAGTATTTGATGTCAGACTTGTCTTTCATTTTATTGTTTTTATCTCAACTTTGTATATTTTCTGGGGGAGTCGGCCTCGTAGAGGAACTAGATTCCTGTTGCCGGCTCCCCTCAGATTGTACGCAATCTGTGAAGAGGAATAAATAAATAAATAAGTTGGTCTAAGAACATATGTCATTGCAAAGCCATGCCTTTTCATGTTCCTTTTTTCACGTGATTAATGGATAGAATTTCTGTTATCTCTTAAAACGTACAGATTATGGGGGAAAAACTGGAAGTGTGTTTGTGATTGCACCGCTGTTAAAATGCATATAATTTCGCGGTAGCGGGAAAAGGGACTTTTTGCGGTGGTATTAAGTTCTCGGTAGCGCCATGCACTGTAGTCTCTAAGTGACATGGAAAAATTTTCGCGGTGTTTTTGAGTTCGCAGTGACGCGGGCCACCGCAAAAACTGCAAACATTAAACCACCGCGAAAATTTCTGCATTTACAGTAGTCTAGACTTCTCCACAAGAAAAGAGGTCGACCTATCGGATTGAGATGATTGAAAATTAAATAAATTTTAAATTAAAAAAAAGTAAATTATTCCCTCTCTGCTCTCAGACCCATATGTGTGTAATTAATTGTTTTTCTATCACTTCACTGTTTTTTCTGACTGATTAGTAATCAAAAAGTAGTTTTTATGCAGAACGAAGAAAAGGGAAGAAATGCTGTGATTATGTGATTCTATTCTTACAATTGATGTGTCTAGAATTATCGTATCCCGGAGAAAAGACAACTGCATAAATTTGCATCTTATTAATTTTTGTGATCTAATATAGACTTTTCCCTTCCTTTGCGGCATCCATTGCTAGCCAACTACTTATTGTTTTCGGTGCTCAACAAGTAAGTATTGGCCACATATATGACTTTATTATCCGATTATTTTACAGGTCTTATTTCTAATAAAACAACGTTAACAAGTCAACTGTTTCCCTTAAGCCGTGTATCTTCCTTGAAATTCAATACATATCTTTTTAACATAATTCTGGCATATTGAATACACTTGTTTAGGCGTGGGTCGTATTGTCACTGTCAATGATATCATGCTAAAAACTCCTGGTGGTGCAAAGGTCGCCATACACATAGCTGTGAACATCGCCGTATAGATATCGTGTGAAAATGTTACATCTCTATAATTTGCTTTCAAACACACACACCTTAAATTCTAAAAGGTAGGAAAAGCTAACAATATGTCTTAATGTTTCGTAAGGTTCGGACTTCCTCGTTTGAGTTAAAATAATCACCAGGTGTATTTTGCCAGCCAGTAGGTACCCATTATGAGTAATGAGGCTGATTAACGTGGTCGAGGCACCTCCTCGAGCACGGGACCCCCGTTAAAGGATTAAAGCTGAATAATTTTTAAGTTTAAAAAGAAACAGAAAATACCATCAGCAGTGTTATAAACAGGCATATGCTTGGTAGCTGAAATAAGCCCTAAGGTTCTAACTTGCCTATAACCCTTTTCGTTCTGATAATGTTGCTGAGTTGCCATGATATACCTTGGTTTAATGCATATGGAAATAATGATTCATTTATATTCACTCATATGTTGTTAATATCAATGTCAACCAATTCAATCAATCAATATTATTGACAATATCCGATGTTAAAATGTTCACTTAATTGTTTCGATTTTACACAGTCATAAACAATGCATATTAAAAGCATACGTTACAGGCAGACTTACAGATTACTAAAAAAACAAAGATAATGTACACATATTGACACTTATTAGGTCACGAGAACGTCACGGGAACGTCACAGCAACATAACAGTACCACTGCTACTGTCCGCATTGGTATACGTAAGCTTTGTAGATAGTCACCGTGTTATCCCTTACATTAGTATCTACCAACTGTCCTACTTGACTAACCGCAATATGATTTATCAATCTCAGTCCTGTGACAACATAGCGAGCGAACTTTCCGCGATTTGCAAACATGGACACCCGACCGTTTCCAAGTACCTCACTACCACGATCGAATGTCGGACACTTCGGCACATGGACACTTCGGCCCCCCGGCAAACAGGACATTTCGGCCCCAAGCCGAGGACACTTCGGCCCCGGGTCCAGTTCACGATAGTTATCTAACACGTAGCCCGAGTTGACTAGATAACTTATAATTTTAGGACGTATGGTTTTATTTTTTCAGTATACAGTGGAATCCGCTTATTTGCATGGCTGATTTGTCAGGCGATTTTATGCAATTCTCCGAAGTAGTCGATTAACCCTCTGAAACCAAACGCAGCACTGAAGGGGAGGAGGGTCGTAGTGGTTATGGCTGACACATGGAACAAACATGTGTATTATATTAAGGAGGTTATATCACATCCTATATAACCAAGCGGGGCCGAAGTATCCTCGGTCTTGGGCCGAAGTGTCTTGGACTTGGGGCCGAAATGTCCGGGCCGAAGTGTGTGCCGAACTGTCCTGATACCCCACGATCTGCCACCAAGATATGGCCTAATCATCATCAGCCCCAAAAACTGAACGGAAGGTGTCCGGTCTGGCTATGAACGTGAACCATGTGTTTTCCTGTCGTAAGAATGTTTCTATCCTTCGTTACAAAAAAAAATGTTGTCGCCTGTGTTTTTTTAACACCATGCTTGTTATCAGTGTTAACTGTTTAAAATGTCAAACATGGACTGCTTCTGAATAGAGTAGCTGCTATCTCTACTAGAAACTTACCAAATTGCAACGGTTACGTAGATACATTCAGCCATTTATCGTAAGAACGGGGAATTTGATTATCGTGCATGATAAGACGGGAGACCTGGCGCATCACCGTCTTGTAGTTAGCCAGCGAAAGGGTAATTCACCCCGTAAGGGGCGGTATAACCCCGTCGTGTGTAAACATGTGGGAACATGTGCGATCACGTCGACCGATGATGATGATGATGCCTGATAATATTTGTTTACTAAAACTTACCTGCCCACCCTGCCTGGGTGCTAAAAAAATAAAGATTAAAAAATACAATGAAATCAAAGATACTATCAAATGCATATAAGTCTGAGAACTGGGAGACAATGGTTGTAATATTGCCTCGGAAATTTAATTTTAATATTTTCCACAGAATTTTGGTCCGATATTAAAGCTGGCCTATTTTCTTGTGAAAGGTCTAGACAATTACGTGTTCTTTGTTGCGGATTAAACATCAGCACAATCCACCCGGCTTGTTTTCGTCAACGTTTCGAACGGGAAGTCAAGCTACCGAAGACTCAAAACTGTGAAAAAAGCTTTTTCTGTTTCTGAACAAGACCATTGACTGGCTTACTGAGTTTGCACACCAGGTAAGAAAATGTCTATTAGCCTTACAACAGAGGAACCCTGAAAAGACAAGGTTTTTACATATATATACATGCTCATAGGGCAGGTAGGTTAATGCGACAATAATTGCAAATTATTAGGACGTTTCTCGTGGAGATAGCAGCTAATTTTACATTCTAAACAGTTATCAACGATGGAAATATGAAGTTTTATTGTTTATTGATACAAATGACATGTATATATTTATCTTATATAAATATGAATATATGATATACAAAGTACAATGCATGTAAATTAAATAGTATTAAAAAACTCTTAGACCATTGCTACTTTCCCTCAGCAAATAAGAAGCCCACATTTTCAGTAGACATATCCAAATAGTATAGGACTATGAAAGAAAGTATGAGGCTATTTCATGCTATCTAGCAAATCAGTGGTGTTATCACAAGCTTCGCCCTCGGAAGAATAAAAACCCCTCGGTGGGTGGGCCTTACTCGGGTAACTTACGGCCTGTGATTCGATGGAGCTCGCCGGGGAGTGAAAAAAGGGCGCAGTAGATGGTGGCCACCTAAACACTAAGAAGAAGAAGGTGCCGCAATGTTACCAGGGCAATGGAACCGAATATGAAATTGACGAAAAAATGGGAACAAATCTCGATTTTTCCTATTTTTGACCCAAAAAAATTTTGCTGAATTAACATAAAACAAAATAGCGACGGGCAAACTTAATCTACTCGAGGTAATCTGTCATCGTTTGAAATATGAGAGTCAAGAACGTTGTCTCCACCGAGGACAGGACACATTAACCCTATCCAGATTGGGGGGGGGGGCTAAAAGTGCCTGTGCCAACTTTGACCTCCTATAGCTCCCAAACGGCTTGTGCTAGAACAACCAAACTTGGTGAGTTTTCCTAAAATATTGTTGGCAACAATTGAAAAAAAAAATTAGGTAAGTTTATGATTTTGGTGTTGCCATGGTAACGGGTTTCTAAAAAGCAAATTTTACAAAAATCACTAATTTCTGTTTAAACAATGGCATCTTAAGATTTCCTTGCTAAACTAAACTTCTTTTCATATTTTTTTAATATCTAACACATCTTAGTTGAACATTTATAATTAAATATTCATAAATTATGCTAATGAGGTGACGTAATTGGTCAAAATCCAAGATGGCCCACAATGTCATGATGAAAGGTATAACAAGCTTATTTTCACTGAAATTCCATCACTACTTGGTATTTTCTTACAGAAAACATTCATGTGAACGTTTTTAATCTATTTTCATGGGGGTTTAGCGTTATCTGTTGAAAAAAATGTATCTTGAAAAATTTAAGGTTGATAATCCAAGAAGGCGGATAGCTAAACTACAGATGACGTCATTCTATCGGCTGTTGACAACAGAAGTCTTATAACACTTAAATATTGATAAGAAACCTTTATTGGTAACGTTTCGAGTGAAATATTTAGGAATTCCCCGTTTTAGCCAAAAATATCAATTAATGACGTCATAATTACGTCATATTACGTTATAATGATATAAAAATTTCAGGAATTATAAAACTCGATAAGCACAACTCCCCCTGCAAATTTGGTGATTGTATAGTAAGCCGTTTTGAAAATTCAAGGGGGGGGTGGAAAGCCCCCCCCCCCCCCAGGCCAGGGAAGGCCCCAAAAGCCCAGTCTGGATTAGGTTTAAAAGACCTAATTGACCAGAGCAGATGCTTTACACAGAAACTCGGCCACTCCCATATGTTAACCATTACCTTAACTTAACTTAACAAAAAACTTACGAAGAAAGTGCATTGAGTGTTTTTTTTTTTACTTTGAATCTTTTTTTTTCCTTTCTCCGCACTGTCAGGTATCTCTCTACCGACGATAATGATGCAGCAAGGTAACATCCCAAATCAGGCAACTCTTGGAGTTGTAGCATCCGGTCCTACTGAGCCGCAATCAATACAGCCTCAGTCGTTGGACGTCCACGTTGATAACAAGCGAGGAACAGACACTGCCGTGTCTGAAGAAATATCTGAAAATGAAGTTGATGTGGCTAAAGGTGTATATGGAAATAATGTTGATTTGGCTGAAGATGTATATGAAAAGAATGATGATATGGTTGAAGATGTGTATGAACATGATAAAGATGTGGCTGAAGATGTTTATGAAAATGATAATGATGTGGCAGAAGATGTATATGGAAAGGAAAATGCTGTGGCTGAATATGGAAAGGAAAATGATGATGATGTGGCTAAAGATGTATATGAAAATGATGATGATTTGGCAGAAGATGTATATGAAAATGATGAGGATGTGTCTGAAGATGTATATGAAAATGATGAGGATGTAGTTGAAGATGTATATAAAAATGATGACGATGTTGCTGAAGATGTGTATGAAAATGATGACGATGTAGCTGAAGATGTATATGAAAATAATGATGATGTGGCTAAAGATGTATATGAAAATGATGATGATTTGGCAGAAGATGTATATGAAAATAATGATGATGTGGCTAAAGATGTATATGAAAATGATGATGATTTGGCAGAAGATATATATGAAAATAATGAGGATGTGGCAGAATATGTATATGAAAATGATAACGATGTTGCTGAAAATGTAGATGAAAATGTAAATGAAAATGATGATGATGTAGCTGAAGGAATATATGAAAATAATGATGTTTTTGATGACCAGCATGAGTACCCGGATTTGAACGAACCAACTGAGAGCACCAACCCTTCATCAGGTGAGTCCTTAACCTATATAGACCGGGCTTTTTAGGGATTCCTTGTATATATTGGCGATGTGTGTATTTTGTATATTACTCATATTAAGGTAGTCATCATGTAGAGAGCCTAATATAGTTCACCTTAAAAACATCCCCTATTTGGGTTGTCATTTTATTGCTGGCTTATGAAATATCGGCTTTTTAAGGCCTATACAGCTTTTTAAAAAAATGTAAAACTATTTATTTTACGTTCAGTGATTGGAAAAGAATATGAATAGAATATCTTCATGTCTGCTATTATGGGATGATTTGCATAAGTTTAAATTCTATCAGTTGCTACAGATCGGGGACCTGCACCTCGTGTCCTACTGTGTTCCTCCCGCTCATGCGCACAGTTGGTTTGTGCAGTCATCACGGCATCCACTGCAGTAGCAATGATCCTGTCAGGAATCTTCATCGCTGTGCCCCTGGAATCCCGTCCGCCCAACCCTCCGTATCCTACAACGCATATTTGGAATATTAAGGTGAATAATTACATGGTTGTAAGCATTAGCTTGCCTTGCCTTATACACAACGGTACCCTATGTATAGCCTTTAGCAATTTGTAAATCGTTTGAGATATTAGCATGACAAGAGAATAGGCAGTTTAGACAAATAAAGAAAAATCAACAAAATATTCCGGTTTGAGCTGACATTGACGGACCAAAAACATAAATGTAAAAGGCAATCCAAACTGATTGATGTATTTCCTCGATTTATTTATTTTTTGATTACTTTTTGTTCAATTCAATGCAGACATCCGAGTTCTTGATTAATTTAAACGGATACGTATCTGTTACAGACAATGATCGAGAACACAACTCAAATCCAGATAGATACACCCTCAACAACTACAGCGTACACTGTTGAATCAGCACCTACCAATAGTGTAAGTATAAGAAATTTTCTATGCATTTTCCATTTGGCAATAACCCAAGGAACTACACCAATCTACTTTCAAAAGCGTCAAAGTAAAGCGTTGATTACACTAATAAAAATACAAGCGCAGGTTTTCCTCAAAAATAAATGTTATGAGAACATTGATTAGAAAAAAAGATCGGACTCAAAAGAGAAGGGACTGCACGAGCAACCTTCATAAAGAGCACCTTCTTGGAGGGTGTTCGTACAGCCCTCCAGCTCCACTGATCGAGCTTTACGCACTCATGAATGGATACACTTGGTTCTCGTCACTTCATGAATTTTTTAGAACTCCATAAAGGAGCTTCTCTCGTAGAAGACAAACAAACAGGGACGGGCTAAACTAGCACCTGCAACAAATTGTTGGTGGGGAGATACGGAGAGATCGTAAATGACAAACATACACAGAAGGTAGAGCAGAGCATTT
>NC_049990.1:14508255-14549527 GCF_000003815.2 Branchiostoma floridae | reverse complement strand
ACGGTTTTAGATGTCAAGATGTAACTAATATCATTTTGATGGTTACGTATTAACCCTATTCAGACCGGGCTTTTTTGGTCATCCCTGGACCGGGGGGGGGCTTTTGAGGCCCTCCACTTCTAAGTCCTATAACTCTAAAACGACGTGCCGTAAAGTCACTAAATTTTTAGGACATGATTTCGACATAATATCTGACAAGTATGTGACGTTTGACGTTACGTTGACGTAAGATGACGTAAATATGACGTCATCAATTTGATTACATTGGCCAAACCCATGAAAAAAGGGTATTCTCAGAAAACTTCAAGTTATGCTACAAAAATGTAACAACAAGTGCTGATAACAGAATGATAATGTTTATTAAGACTTGCGTTGCCAATAGCAACATCAATGACGTCATTATGACGTCATAAAATTAATTAGCTTGTTATTCTTGATCTGGTCATTCGGTCCGCCATCTTGGATTTTGGGCTGATGACGTCATCAAATTAGCATAATTTATGCATATATAATTATGAAAGATATGCTGAATAATATAAGATTTTATCTATGTAACAAAATCGCAGTAATATAGCAAATAAATGTGAAAAATACATAGTTAGAACCAAAAATAATGATTTTTGGCAAAACTGCCTGTCAACGAACGGTTGCCATGGCAACAAGAAAAACCGGAAAATTTGTCAAACTTCGTAAAATTGTTGCCAACAGTATTTTAGGAAAACTCACTAAATTTGGTGGCTCTAGCGTAAGCCGTTCTGGCGTTATAGGACATCGAAGTTAGCGCGGGCCTCAAAAGCCCCCCCCCCCGTCTGAATAGGGTTAAATGGTGTACCTATTAAATGGGTTTGTTCATTTCAATGAATGAATGAATGAAGATTCTCTGGTTCCAATGGCCTGGCAATAAAATAATTGCCAGAACTAATATATGTACTGCTTTTACAGTTTTTCTCGTCGACTGCATACACCAACGCAGCCAGGACAACTGTTGGATATGTCACAACCCTAGGAAAGAGCCTACAAACCGCTATCAGCCCAAAAGGTGAAGGTTAACATATTATTACTACAATGAAATAAACAATGACTTTTGTTACATAATAAAAAAATAATTAGAAATATATAAGAAAGAAATTCGATTGCTAAAATACAGCGACGATTACTAAGTATAATTTACCATGTCTTTCGGTGGTAACTCGGAGTCCTTACCTAGGATTTGCACAAGTCCTATCGCACTTTGTATTAATGGTATTTATGTTGTTTTGTATCGTTTTAGGGACGAAGACAGATGGTGGAAAACGTAAAGTCATCACGTTTGGTGGACGGGGATCGACACTGGGAAAGTTCGCTCGTCTAAGTGGAGTTGTTGTTTCTTCTACAAACGAGATATTCGTAGCTGATTATGACAACAGTCGAGTCCAAGTATTTAACATTAAGGGGGTTTACATTCGTCATTTCTTGACAACTGTTCCCGAGAAACCTGGCAAAAACATGGATCCAGAGGATATCTCAATTGACGGTAATGATAACCTGTGGGTAGTGGGCAAGTTGGCATCTCTTGGCTCCTATGTTGTAAAATACAACAGGGATGGTCAAGCTTTGGCAAAATTTGGGGTTCCAAACAGCAGGGCCTTTCGTGCTATTGCCGTGAATGTACAAAGTAACCACATTCTTGTAACAAACTTTGGTACAAGTAGCTGTAAGATTGTCATATTTCATTCCAATGGCAAGATTGTAAGGAGGCTTCAGTTAGAGATTTCATGTCATTCAGTCATCACCGTTAACAGGAATGGGGAAATTTTCACGCTAGAAAATAACATTGTTCATGTGTTTAACCAGAGAGGAAATCTAATGTTCAAGTTCGGAGGTGAAGGCAGTAATAATGGTGTGCTAATAAATCCAGAAAGTGTCTGTACTGACAATTCTGGTCATATCTTAGTGGCAGATCATGGAGGCTGGCGTGAAAAGGATTGGGTATCCTTATATACAAGTCGAGGAACATTTGTTCGCAAAGTCGCCACTGGACATAGGATGGTATCTCATATTGCTGTAGGACAAGAAGGACAGCTGGTAGTAGCTGATGCAGGGCGTTATAACACTATAACTATCTACAACACTTACTAAAATGATTTGAATAGAAAGATTTGCCCGGGAAGATGTAAAAGCAGTGAGGCAGCTGGATATGATTTTCAAAACGGCCAAACGTTTCAGAAACTATCCGGTGTCTTTGGTCAGTGGATGATGTATGAAACCATTTCTAAAATCATGTAAGTTAAGATATGTAGGGTATGTCTCAGAAGTCTATCATATAATAGATAACAGATGAACATTACACTTAAATGCAGAGATAAGCTACACAGGAGGCATGTGAAATATTAGAGTTCTCCAGAGTTATCTCAAAACTGTAGTTGATTAAAAATTATATATATATATATATATATATATATATATATATATATATATATATATATGCATAAACATTTGTTCTATTTACTTCTGTGCCATTGACAGTAATAGAGCAAAACTGTACTGTAATATCGTTTTTTTTTCAGTCGCTGTTAAAGTTTTTTAAGTGTAACTTAAAGTATGACCGGTAAAAATAGATTCATGCCAGCAGGTCAAAGCTTCAATATACAGTGTCTTTTATTGTTGTTATACACATCCACATGAGTATTATCCGTTTATCTAGTCATTTAATTATTCTTACTTATGTTGTTATTGAATTCTGCTACTAGAAGTTCCCTCTAGCTCCAAAGAAAGCTGATAAAGTAACCACATTTGTATATTGTATTTCCGTGTACAAGATCTGTTGATAATATCAGGCCGAAATCTGAAAATTGATTGTCCATAAATATTTTTCTGTAGCAGTGAGCGGGAAAAGCTAGTTTTAAAATATATAGAGAGCATGTGAATTTTGTTGGTACATGGGATTTCGATGTTGACGGCTCAGTCACAAATAATTTGAAAAAGAAAATCTACTCCTATATTGTTCCGAGAGTGAGACAACAGTTGCAATCATTCTTTGAAAATCTAATATCAATCATTTCCAATAATTTCTGTTCAATAACCAGGCATCGTTTTTTTGTGTAAAATGCCTAGACAATTTGTCTAGCTCCACTTTAGTTTCAAAAGCAGAGCAATCACCTCCAGACTTTTTGTTTTCTTCCATGTTTCTAACTGGACGCAAATCCAACCTCTTCTTTTATATCTTGCGAACAGCACATGGGTATTATTGAACTTGATCACTAACTGTCCCATTACGGCGAAGATATTCATGTTTAAATTCCAAGAGAGAAATCAAGTGACGTCTATCAGTCTTAACCCTAATCAAGTGTGGGAAACGCGTGTGTGTATGTGTCTAACTATAGTGTTTGTATGGTGAACACATAAATGTGTGCGTGCGTGCGTGTATGAGCAGGTGAGTTAGCGCGTGCGCACATACTTGTACATGTTTGTGTGTAGCGGTATTTGAAGCAAATAATCCACACAGAATATCACAACCTGACGAGAGGAACATTTCTTACACACAAAGATGCGTACGTAAGAGGCTAATATTATCAGTGTAGACGATACGAACTTCCATTCATTTCATGTAAGAATTCCAACTAGTGTTTCTACACTACTCACTTACTCACTCACTCATTTACTTACTCAATCATTTACTCCCTCTCTCTCTCTCCCTATCACACTCACTCACTTACTCACTCACTAATTGATTCATTAACTTAATCACTCATCTGTTTCTTCATTCAAGAATTCTCAACCAGAAACATTTAAATGATGATAATAATAATGAAAAAAATAAAAAGCACATTTTGACTTAGGTAATGACAAGATGTTAATAGCCTTTCTTCTAACATACTGTATGCTGATCTCGTCGGCCAGTTTAGCACTTGAATATTTTCTGTCCCTGCATAGGCAAGGCCCCTTTTGCTCGACCCTGTTACAGCATTACAGAGATCTCTATAAATTAGCCCTAAAATCTTCCTCACGGAGGTTTGTCATCTCTGAATTCTTGTTTATATCACAGAGGCAGGAGGCCCGGTGAGAAGTGGGAACCCAGATACTACTGCCAATGACTAGGTATGTGCTTGTTGAACTCAAGTAGAGTTTCCTTGTGAAGGAAGGTGATTTCCAATTAGCCTTTGACCCAGACATTACTGTAAAAAACTAAGGTGTGTCATATGACCGGTAAGCGGTAATGGGATCGTAAAACTCTACTTAGAATCATTCATACAGACAGCTGCCATTACGCCGCAGGCATTGGCCTTCTAGACAAACCTTGGTATCCACTACTGGTTTACACTAGCGCCACAACATGTCAGTCAGAGCTGTATTCGAATCATTTCTTTACCCGACATAAGCATGATGTCATTTTCCAAAGCCTACCCTGCTCCATGATTGGTCTGACGACTTAGACTAAACTACGGAAACAGCCAATCAGAAGAACCTGGCACAATGACACGTCAATATACGTTTCCCTACCTAGCACGCAGTCTACAATACATCAGATGCCTGACCACTGGGTTGAGTCTTAGTTGTTTACAAGTTTTAGAAGAATCTGGAAACTACAACCATGTCTACAAAGGGTATGCTTTTTTAAAACTTAAATGTTAGGATCGATCATTTTTGTGCTGCTGTCCAAACTTTGTGTTAATAACAGTTTAATGGATGGTGAAATGTAAAATAAAAGATTTCTATTCGATTTCAAGGTTTCAAAAAAGTTTGTCCATTTAATGAATTAGAAACTTTTGTGAATTTTAAGGGTTTATGCCTATTCGAGTTAGCGGTATCCCTGTCGGGTCGGAGCCGGTGAAACGTCAGAAAGGCCGCCGGACAGGGCTGGTTCTGCTGGCGGGAGCATGTCTGGGTGCGGTCGCGGTGTGTGCAGTCCTCATGCCGCTGGTCTACTTCACCCTGGCTGACCTGCAGGTTAAAGTGGACAAACTCATCGACGAGCGATCCCAGAAGGTACGTATTCGTGTACGTGCGTTCGTGTATGTGTGTTTGTGTATGTGTGTTTGTGTGGATGCGCTTGTGCGTGAGTTTGTTTGTGGGTGTTTTTTTCTCTGTGTGTGTGAGTGTGTGTGTGCGGTGCGTTCGCTCCATTATATATGTCAATTAACGGCACAATTTGATATAAATGTGTGTAAAGGATCAATTTCCATACATATGTTTTGCGAAAGGGCGAATGTGTTGCCTTTTAGTTCCTTAACTTATTTCCGTAACCTGAGACGAGGGAGATGCAAATCTGTCAACAGGTGAGTCAGGCTGTTTGTTATTGTTCAAGACCAGGCCGCAAAGACACCTGCCTTATGCATCGTCACGTTTCCCAGTGCAGGTAATGGTTCACTTCAGCTGAGAGTCTTTTAAGTATGTAGAGGTCATGAACCTAAAGTGTGGCTTACCTGTACTTACAGTAATGTTTGTTTTGCCCAAGGGGTTAGAGATTCACAGCGATTCGCTTGGAGAGACCGTAAACGGTAATGAAGACCGACACCGCCGTGGCGCCGGCCCAGGGGATCGCCCTCCGCCTCCACCGCCCCGAAGCGGTGCAGTGTACGTGCGCTGGGGAAAGGAAATGTGCGCCTCTGACGTTGAAACTCTGTATAATGGTAAGTTTATTCTAATGCACTTTTATGGCCTCGTATACAGGGCTCTAGCCAGCTCGAATTTTTTTTCCGTCAGCCAATTTCCATTGTCGCGAAAACACTTTGATGAGATTATTGTATGCGAAAGGCCACCGACACACTTCGTCAACAATAATAACAATAGCAAAACAAACAGTGTGTGGCTTTTACGGCCGTGGACGGCGTCCCCAAGCCGCCTGTAGCTAATCCACCAAAGATTTTGTCCGTCAAACTCAAAGTTGACGGATTGGTCTTAAAATATTTCCGTCAATTGACAGCAAAACGGACGCTGGCTAGAGCCCTGCTCGTATATAAACGTTAGTTGCTATAATTTGAAACGACCGTTGCGTGTTAGCACGCTCAGTCCCACCGTCATGTTTAGCGGCTTTTATTAGGAAGGAACAAGTACTTTAACTATGTTTTAAGCACCCTTTTGTCGTCAAATTGAATTTTACTTTATACACGCTTTAGCCTCCCCCCCCCTTCTCTACTAGAAATAAGATTCATATACCTTCCTCTAATAATGACCTGTCTTGGGTTCAATAAGCAAATCTGATGCCTTGGTATATCTCTAGATCTCATTTTATGTGAATCGGAAATGTGCAGTAACAATATCGTCGTAAATATCTATTGAGAAAATCTTCAGATTTGTACATGACTTATAAACTGTTCGTGTTCCTTTTTTGAACAGGAGTTGTGGGAGCTGGTAATTACAACCATAAGGGAGGATCTGGCAACTACCAATGCCTCCCGTTGGACAACGTGGAGTGGAACAAAACACAAGCAGGATACCAACACCACAGCTACATGTACGGGGCAGAGTACCAAGGTGGGGTGGGGCCTTTTTCCACCGAAAATATGCCAGAGGGCATAACCAACCCAGCTAACTACGACATACCATGCTCCGTGTGTCACGTGGTCGGACGATTCGCACACGTCATGATCCCCGCCCGTCTGTCGTGTCCCCAGGGGTGGTACAAGGAGTACAGCGGCTACCTGATGTCGTCCAACTACAACCACAACAGTAACAGTGACTTCATCTGTGTGGACGGAGCTCCCAACCTTGTGCCGGGGTCAGCTGCTAACGAAAACGGGGCACTGCTGTACCTGGTGGAGGCGCAGTGTGGCTCTCTTCCGAATGGGCCTTACGTCAATGGATTTGAGTTGACCTGTGTGGTCTGCACCAAGTAAACACAGTTTATACACCGCTTTGAGATCGCAGTTGCTAGTGACGAATGGCACTAACAATTTATCATCGGAGCATCTTTATTTGAGCGTGAGCTTGGCATGTTTGATACAGTAATTCAAGACATTATGGATGTTTATGATATTTAGTTTATGGGTAGATGTTGTGTAAACGGTAGGATTAACCTGGAGCCTATATGTATTTCGGTGGAAATCCTTTTTTTAATCTATTGTTCAGGATTTGGAATACAGACAAGGTGTTTGGTGATTGGGCCTTAACTGTCTTTAGGGTACAAAACACTTGGTATTTTCTATAACCGGCCAAGAGCCCTTTTTGAACAGCATGGACGTTTTCATTGTTAAAGTTGGCAAATTAAAAAAAAAATCCAAGATGCAATAAAGTCTATGTAAATATTGCAAGCATTAAGTCTACAACATTCAATAAGTAAATATTATAACGCAAGAAGTATGAATATAAATATGTCCTTGTTTAAGTATTACAGATATGCTCTAATAGGATTTTGTGACGAAAATATTTGAGAATTTATTTAATTTGAAATTTGTAGCTCATTAATGACTAATACTGTTTATGCATGGTTTGACCATATATTATATAGTCATAGAAGCCAAAGGAATTTTGTATTTGGGACAAGTTTGACCTAAATGTAGTTAAAGACTATAAGACCGAAAAGGAACAAATTAAAATTCCTTTTTAAGTACATGGTTAGTATAGTTTTGGCATATGACTGTTGACCGTTATATTTAAAATACTACCCAAGAACGTAATACTATGTTGTGACTACGTGATGATCCGTTCTTAAAAGAATAAATGACTTTCTTTACTGTCATTGTACTGGCTTACTCTTCACTTGTTCGTTTCAATAGAGACCCGACCAGCCGTGCATTTTTTTTATACATCAATATGCGCCCTGGATAGCAGATCCTCTGGAAATCATAAAATTCTGATTGACCCGGAATGATATTGGTTTGGGTCACTGACCAAATCTTGTTTCCTTAGAACATGTAAAAACCAATGCGTGCGCGTCATCCATAATGTTAACATAGTGTGGCCTTACCTAGTGTCAAATTGACAAAATTTTAAAAGGCAGTGAATTCTGACAGAAACATTTGACCTTTTTTTCAAAAACGTATCCAGTAGCTTGAGTATCTGCTTTTTGAAGTGTCTTTTTACCTGATTGTCTAACCTCCATCGACGTTACTTTTCTGATGTGTTATTTCCATCTTTTTTATAAATCTTTAAGTTAAGGAGCTTTATATAATTATCGATTGCAAAAATATTTAATGTCTAATTATGCCTTGAGGTGCTAATATGGCCTTGCACTGAAAGACAAACATTTAAAAACAATGCTTTCTATACTAATAAATTCAAGCGGAACCTTCTTTTTCCAAATTCTTTTGGCAACCTGTTGTTTAGTTTACTTTGCATCTGACGTTCGAAAAGTGGGATGAATATTTGAATGAAGCTATATAAAAAGTCTACTATACTTTTCTTTGCTCCTTCTGATCCTAATAACCTAAACAGCAGTAATACACAATGTGTATTTTGAGCATAGTGCTGCAAATACGATACGAATAATTACCAGCATTTATTCAAAAAAGATATAAGCCCAAATCGTAGATAAGTATTTGTGTTTCAATACCTACAAATGTTTCTAACTGTCCAAAAGGGTCATGCTACACACGTGTATGTTATGTATGTATATAGAGTACGACACTAATTACTTGTTCCTTGGAGTAACAATACAAAAAAAGTCATCTAGAAAGCAAGATTAAGTTTTCTAAGGAGTCCATATTTATTCCAAACGCAAACAAGAAATCAAGTACATCAAAAATGATCCATTCCTTTGTCAATCCATAGTATTCCTCACCCCATTATTCTTTCAACTGACCTGACATGTTATTATCATTTTCACGTCTGCATTAGTAACAAACAGTGGTAATATCAGAGGTAAACTAGAGTTTGACAAACACATCTCTTCGTCAAATAATCATGCCTTTATCAAGACTTTAACGTCTTATTCATGTATGACTAAATAGTACATACCCCAATAGCAAATAACTGCATGAACGTGTGTTCCTCACAAATGCTACCAAAAACATAACCGTCTCAGCGAACTGGTGACAATGAAATTAGGTACAATGTTGTGATATTTTCCAGCGTAACTTTCAGAGTGTTTTGTTAAAATCAGCAGTCTCACCCGACTCCGGTCTGGCCGAATAGTACACAGATGACCTGGTATGATCCCTGGTCAATCAGAATTTCATGCTTCCAAGACGTATCATCCCTGGTCAATCGGAATTTCATGCTTCCAAGACAACGTCAGGGATTCTGACCTACTTCTTCTCTATTTTTAGACATCTATGGGCCGATTCAAGTCCTTTCAGGTAACTCCGTCACAAGTAAAATTGCAACCATTATAGTTTCCCAAAGTAACTTCTAGTCCCAACAGCTATCCACCACTTAACCCTATTCAGACCGGGCTTTTTTGGTCATCCCTGGACCGGGGGGGGGGGGCTTTTGAGCCCATCCACTTTGAAGTCCTATAACTCTAAAACGACGTGTCGTAGGGCCACCAAATTTCCAGGACATGATATCGACATAATATCTGACAAGTATTTGACGTTTGACGTTACGGTGACGTAAGATGACGTAATTAGGACGTCATCAATGTGATTATATTGGCAGGGCCCATAAAAAAAGGGTATTCTCAGAAAACTTCAAGTTATTCTACAAAAATGTAACAACAAGTGCAGATAACAGAATAATAATGTTTATTACGACTTGCGTTGCCAATAGCAACATCAATGACGTCAAAATGACGTCATGCACATCTAAGATCCCAGTTGGGCTCCGCCATATTATATCCACCACCTTGAATTTTAAAAAATACTTTTTTGCAACA
Organism: Branchiostoma floridae; assembly: GCF_000003815.2. NCBI lineage: Eukaryota > Metazoa > Chordata > Leptocardii > Amphioxiformes > Branchiostomatidae > Branchiostoma > Branchiostoma floridae. Next base: position 14,539,794 of record NC_049990.1, on the reverse strand, counting down.
AATAATCAAAACGGGCAATGGAAATAGACTCAATTCATTTATTTAGATGGTTTTTGATGAAAAAATACCAGGTAGTTACAAATGTTAAGGGATAATTAGCTCGTTATTCTTGATCTGGCCATACGGTCCGCCATCTTGGATTTTGGGCTGATGACGTCATCAAATTTGCATAATTTATGCATATTTAATTATGAAAGATATGCTAAATGATATAAGATTTTATTTATGTAACAAAATAGCAGTAAAATAGCAAATAAATGTGAAAAATACATTGTTAGAACCAAAAATAGTGATTTTTGGCAAAACAGCCTGTAAACAAACGGTTGCCATGGCAACACGAAAAAATGGTAAATTTGTCAAACTTCTTGAAATTGTTGCCAACAATATTTTAGGAAAACTCACTAAATTTGGTGGCTCTAGCGTTAGTCGTTCTCGCGTTATAGGACATCAAAGTTGGCGCAGGCCTCAAAAGCCCCCCCCCCCTCCGGTCTGAATAGGGTTAAAATTCATGAACCTGGCACTTCTGGAAAATTTAGGCGCAAACTTTGACGCTCACTTGCAGTACCAAAACAAGTCGCCAGGAAGCCCATTATCGAACTTGACCTTCCTTTTTGTGTCCCCTACCAATCAACGAAATATCATTAGCATCCATCAAGAACATCTCGAGTTATCTTGCATACAGACAAACGCACTTACATACAAAGCCAGCTACAACACCATAGATAAAAGCTAGCTAAACCATTCTCGCACATGACAATCCTTTGCACAACCGCTACACACCTGCCAAATATCGTGGAAATCGCCCAGCTACATTTTGACTTATGCTTCTCGAAACAAACCACGAAAAAATACAAAACTCGCTGCTGTACCGTAGGAAAACGCCAGGTAAACCGTTTTCGAACTAGGCATGCCTTTCGACAACCACTACACACCTGCAAAAAATCAAAAAATTCCATCCACAATTTCTCGACTTATATGTTGTTGACCTACATACAGACCCAAGTCGGCAAAATCATACTCTATCGCCATTGGCGAAGAGAATAATGTAAAACGACAGCTTAAACAATCAATAAAGCTACCATACGTGAATGACTATCACAACAAAATACTGTAAATGCAGAAACTTTCGCGGTGGATTAATGTTCGCGGTTTTCGCGGTGGCCACTTCATCGCGAATTTAAATCCACCGCGAACATTATTCTATAGCAGTAAGAGACTGCAGTGTACGTTGCTAACAGCGAACTTAAAACTACCGCGAAAAGTTCTTTTTGCCGCTTCCGTAAAATTGAATCCCCGCGAACTTAAATGCATTTACAGTATATACCACAGGCCCTCTACTATTCAAAAAGCACAAGGAGAATTTGCTACCACAGAGGTGCCGATATTTACTCTGACCCATTGACTAATTGCGTTTTTTTTTTTAAATTAGGCCACGTTGATTTGATGATATGGATGACATCCGCGCTCGCACCAAGTTTCGGCCATTTCCAAAAAAAAAAAAAAAGGTTTTCGACCACACAATAAATTGTGCAAAGCAGCTGTAAAATGAGCACAAATATTCCGTAGATTGAAAAAAAAGTATCAAAAAACAGATAACTAATGCCATAGAATGCCAAAATGAATCTAAAGTCAAAGAATAAGATGTGAAAGGACAGAAAGAAAAAAAATCTATTGTTGGTTGGGGGAGGTACCAGTACAGAAAATTCAGGTCCAGACGATCATTTCCAGGTCCGGACATGAACCTGGACTTGATTGTCTGTGGAAACTTGAGAACTGGTAATACTCAAAATAATGGTAATTGGTCAATTTTGCTACAAAGGAATCTGTTTGGTGGATTATTGGATTCCCACTGCATTTTAAAATCCCATCTCCATGTAATAAAGGCTAACTGTCTCTGTACCTTTGACTGTAGAAACTTGGTGCAATTGACTATAAATTGACTACAAACTCTACTTGACTTCGCTCTTGTTGTCTTCCGCTTAGACCCCAAATGGCTGCCGACATAGTGTGTCCATTTTGTAATTGGCGAAACCTGTTCGTCTGTTTTTTTTTACACCTAACTGTTGGTATACCATACTATGTGTGTTAAGTCCTATGTTCCACCTTCCTGGCCACTTTGATTTCATACTGAAGGCAACTTTTTTTTTTTTTTGGCCAAACTTTTTTTTATTCGCTCGCTCGCATCAGTTTTGGAGTTCCCGGAGGATGTCATCCATATAATCAAATCAACATGGCCTTATTAATAAGTCTCAGAAAAAGTCGTTTGTCTTGAAGGCCCCCGTCTAACTGTTTCAGCCTCTAACATATTCGGCTTGAATTTAACCCGCTTGCTAATAAATTCCGATAGTAAGGATGTGTTATTGTTATCCTGGGATTTCTGTACTAAACGCGCAGATTTGTTTTGCTGCCCTTTCTTGGTAACACGGTATTCACCCGATTCGGACCTGTGTACTCTCGCCCTCACCTCTTTCGCTAGCGTCGGTATTCTCAATATTCGAATTCAAACGATCTTTTTCCTTACAAAGGCTGTCCAATTTGTGCACGGTTAGGGTAATCCTCATGTTCAACTGTTGTTTCACAGCTTTTAGACTGTTGTTCGCTTTGTTTTGTTTTGTTTGATTTGTTTATTTGGCCAAATCCTACTATTTAACCCTATCCAGACCGGGCTTTTTTGGGATACCTGGGACGGGGGGGGGGGGCTCTTTTGACCCCCCCCCCCCCTTGTAATTTCAAAACGGCTTGTGTTACGATCACCAAATTTTCAGGAGATGATGTACTAGTAAAGTTTTATATTTTCTGTAATTTTGGTATCGTAATAACGTAATATAACGTAATTATGACGTCATAATGTCATATTTTCGGCTAAAATCGTCTAAATATTGAATTTTCGCTACACCTAAAGGTATTAAACAAAACGATAACTATAAACGGTAACTTCTTTGGTTTTAAGTCTGCCAAGTCTTTTGTTGCCAATGACGACGACGCTGACGCCTGTATGACGTCAGAAAATGACGTCATTTGTCCGCCATCTTGGATCGACAAGCTTGAATTTTCTGAAATACGTTTTTTTCTACATATAACCCCAAAACCCAATAGAAGTGGACTAAAAGGGTTCAAATGATTGTATTTTGTAAGAAAATAAAAGATTTTGACGGAATTTGAGTAAAAATAACATGTATTTAAGGTTGATGATGGCATTGTCCGCCATCTTGGATTTTGAGCAATGACGTCATCAAATTAGCATGAATTATGAATATTTAATTAGAAATGTAATTTAAAATTACGCAAGATGTTAATGATATAGATAAACAAGTGTGGTCTCGCAATAAAACCATGAAATCTCATATATCAAACTGAAATTAGTAAATTTGGTAAAATATGCCTGTCAGAAACCCGTTGTCATGACAACACGAAACATTACAATTTCAAAATTTTTTCGCGAAATTGTTGCCAACAATATTTTAGGAAAAGTCACCAAGTTTCGTAGTCCTAGCACACGTCGTTCGGCAGTTATAGCACGTCAAAGTTGGCGCGGGCACTTTTAGCCCCCCCCCCCCCCGGTCTGGATAGGGTTAAAGCGAATATGGAGTTCAGTTGAGAATATAATTTCAGGTGTGACTTTTCAAAAAGTAATGTCCGAGTCATCAAATAGTTATTTCAAGTTTTCAAGCTCATATCTCATATACTTTGAAAAATTCTGAAAAGAATATATGAATAATGTGAAAAAGTACTTCCAAAATATGTATTGAATTTCTACAAGGCATACTTCCAAAACTTCTAAATGTAGTACTTGTTATAGTTTCAAATGATAAGTTGTAAAAGGGATTCTTTAGTTACAATTTCTGCAAAAAGGAGAGTTAAGAAAGCAAAATGCTGTTATACCTTGCAACTTGAAGAAATATACAAGGCGTACATACGCAATGACATTTATTATGCGCAATGCATTATTATAATAATACTAAAAAAAACTACAAAGGCAACATTTTTAACAGTTGAAAAAAACTTTAAACTTTCGGCAACTTCTTACAGAAAATACAGGATGTTCACCTCACAGCAATTTTCCTTTTCTACTCCATTCAAATAGCATCGGAGAGAATACAATATGGCCAATAGGCATCTACCTTTGACCACATACATATGGATATATACACAGTACAAACATTTTAGGTAGAATGAAATAGTTGCACACTTTAAAGACACTGATAACTGGTACATACGAGAGTATCAAATAGTTTACAACTAAATTGGGGCAGTGGAAAAGCTGGAACTTAATATTTTAGTAGATGCCACACACTCTTGAAGTGCATCCAAAAGCAGCCTATTAATGACAAGTTCATTGGCAGCTTGAACCTGGATAAGTATATAGAAAAGGTAACATGTTGCTTTACGAGGTATTCAACAGTGGAGCCTAGTTTGCTACGTTGGCCAGGCTTTGGTCAAGCTAACACCCGTTAACCATAATGCTCGCCCCTGAGGCGTTGTCAAAATAGTAAGCATATTTTGTAAATCAAAGAATCATGGACGTGGAGTATCGCAATTAGCAACATAAGTTTCTTTTTTTTGTGCATTTTTTAAATATAGATGCAATATGGAGATATTTAAGTCAATGAAAGTTAGAACCACATCGGAGATATTTAAGTCAATGAAAGTTAGAACCACATCAACGACAATAAAAATAAGTATTACATGGTTGCCATTGAAACTTCATAAAAGAAGAAAAAAAACACCCGCAAAAACACCATGTTTTCACTATCGGGAAACAAATGACTACAAATACCGAGTCGACAAGACTGCGCTATGTAAGTTTTCAACACACGTCACAGCGTTCGTGTGCACTAAATTGTCTTTGAAATTACTGTCATAATGTTGGTTGGTATAGAGACATCTAAATAAATTGATTTTGGGCCATCTGATGCCCTTTTTGGTACTGCAGCAGTACTTCCAGTATTTCTATCTCGTGTTCTTGATTCGCCGTGACCATGATGTTTAAGTAGTACATAAATCTTCAAAGGGAGAGGAATTAGGATAGCCGCTTTCTTTTGGAAGTGCAAGGATTTTTTCTTTAAAAAATTGAAAAAGAAAAACTTAACAAAAGGTTGGCGGATTAAATTCGGCGTTAGATAGCTTGAATGTTGATTCTCATTAGCATATGGTGATTGTGCAAATCTGAAGCTAATTCAAATAGAAATTTTTGAGAAAATGCTATAATTCTATATAATTATTAAGTTTATGGGTTAATTAATTCTTGCGGCATTTTGAAGTTACGAAATGTACACATAAAGTATGCAAATCAGTGCTCATTTACTTGATTAATAAGGAATCTCCCCATATTATTTTTTTTTAAGAAAAGACATTTCTTTTGTTATATCTGTGGGAAAAATGATCAACATATATGATTTTTGCAAATTAGATCTTATACCTATATATAAGTTCATCTGTGATGGTATCAAACATAACGTTTCAATTTTAAACTCTATATCCGTACACAAAATAAAGCGCTTAGCAACAAGCTTTCAATCAGTTAGACTTAGACTTAGACTTTGAGGTTCTTATTCGTATAATAAATGTGACGTGAGTGATTTATAATGCGTCACTCGAAAATGTTAACACTATTCGGTCTGAGTTCTTGTTGTTACATTGGTTTCTCGCAAATGTAGTCAAAGGAAGAGCCGCATTTGGCGTCATTCCATTCTCCTTGGTACTTCTGTTTTGCCCAAAGATTCTTGTGTTTGTGGGCCTGTAAAAAAGATAACACGGGATTTGATTTAAATCTTCATTCGTGGCATTAGCAATTTTTTCCCTTTATACAATCATAGTAAAAAGAACGCGTATCTTGTTTGTGCTGAGTATGCAACAATTCATTGTGTTGATGTCTTTGTTTCAATTATTTAATGCTTACTATTGCCATTAGATAAGGAATATGTACCACTGCTCAAAATATGATCATTAAATAAATAGACCTTTGATGTCAAAATCATATTTAAATTGTCAATGAGAGTCTAAAGGCTGATGTATTCCACGTTCAAAATGAAATTTTTAAAGTTAAGGGAGCCAGTATAGCTTGTTATAGTGCTAATCTTCCAGTGTTCGTGACAGAAAAGACAACCTCTACGTATAGTTTTTCCAGGTTCTTTGTATGAAGAAAATTACACGAACTTTTTCAACAAGTACAATGAACAGTGGACCACGGCTTGAAGACTATAACCCTCTCATAAGGTGCACTCTCACTGCACCTGTGTCACGCTTGCGTCAATGCGGGTTTCGAAAGATACTTCACGAATTATAAAAACGAATTTCCTTTATGTGTATTTTGTCGTCTTGTTAGTCATACTTTTACATTTACGTATTAAGTAATATCTAAATCATAAAAAAGGAGAAAATAAGAAAACAGTGACGTAGTGACCATAAATAAACCTCGCAGTAACTCAGGCCTGACGCAAGTGCAGTATGAGTGCATATTTAGTAAAGCTAAGGGCACAGCCCGCCGTACGTGCAAATACGTGCTGTCTACGTGCAGATACGTGCTACGTGCCAAAACGTGGGCAATCTTTTGGGATCCGTAAGTAGTAAGTACCGCCTCCGTACGAACTTGTAGGGAATCTGACGTATTTTGAAGCACGCAGACACGCCGTAGAACTTTACGTGCAGGCAAAACTTTGTGTGCCGTGGATTCGCCCCCCGTACGTGCCAGTACAGGCGACGCGCTTGCCATGTACAGCTTGAACAGCTTTGCAGAAGTACGTGGCGGACGTGGCCTTCCCAACCATAAAAAACGTACGGACAAATTGCAAGTACGGCGGGTTGTACCCTTAGCTTTAGCTTAACCCTCAAGCACCCGACCTTTTTTTGCGACTAAAATGACCGAGTGGGGTCCAAACGGACCCCAAAATGTTTTGTTCATAAAATCTCAGTACAATTTCTTATCGGCGACGATTGTATATACATAGCTTCGTCAATGTAAGAGGAAGATTTTGAGATGTTAAGGTGTTGCTAATTCCAACTCATTATCATAATTTATGCAGAAGTTCAGAAGGACCACGTTTTGCACTAAACCTGTTCCGACCAGATACGGGAATTTTGTATTTATGTAGCATAACTCATTAACGGCTAGAGTTAAAGCTACGAAACTTGGTAATTTATCACAATATTTTGTTTGCAAAAGTTTTTGGTCAATAAAGTAAGTTTATCATTTTTGGGGGTTGCCATGGCAACCATATTCTAACAGGCATATTTTTGCCAACATTTGACAATTTCAATTTAAACAAGGTTTTCTTGGTAAACTACACCTGTTTTCTGACAACAATTAAATTCTATGAAATTCAATGCAATTTTCATGACTAAAAGTTTATAATTTATGCTAATTTCATGACGTCATTGGTCAAAATCCAAGATGGCCGCCCTGATTAGGCAAATGATGTCATAATGTCGTCACATTACATGTTGATGACACAGAAATTTTTGTGATGATTTAGGTTTGCATTCTTATTATTGTCTTAAAGAATGGTAGTCATACTGTAAGTGGTTAAGGAGTTAGCCTCCAAAGTTTGTTTTAAAAACTGCACATTTTCGCTGGGGTCCGTTTGGACCCCAGAGGGACTGAACACAAACTTTCTTTATAATTTCCACTATATTGTGCCAATCTTTGCGAGAACTTAGGAGAAGGTATAAGACATATTGACTGACAAAGTCACGGAAGGATTTTTTCTTCAGATCAAAAATGTTTAAATGGCACTTCAAAATGTACGCCTGGGGTCCAAATGGACCCCACTCGGGTGTTTGAGGTTAAACAATTGAGTACGCACATTACGCGTTATCGTCTCGTTAGTAAAGGTTGGGAGCTAAAGATAATGACTTTTAGTTAAAAAATAAGATTTACACACCTTGAAAAATACAGAGACACAGTTCTCTCCCCTAAAAATCGAGTAGATAAGACTGTTATTTGGCTCTCCTCGGGCCCAGTTTTTGTAGCCAATGCTCGACCCATCAGTCCACTTCCATTTCCCATCTTTTTTATGTAGACCAATCCAGATAGATGGATGCTTCCTATACTCTCTAACTGCAATCAAAGAAAAATAGTATGTAACTCAGTCGACTCTTGAGTTATGGAATATGGCACATTTGCCTGCCCGAGCTTTTCTCTCTTTTGTTTTTGGTAGATATTGGATATTGACTATTAGATCCAGGTTTAAGTAAACACCGCATGTATGTTTAACAATTTTGGCACATACATTTTGCCGTTTTTTATTCAAACGATAAACTGATATGGCATAAAAAGAAAACAATAAATTTTGGAAATTTTTGAGGGCTCCTTACTTATCATTTCAACTTGAAAATAAACTCATATATAGTAGCCACTTTCTGTGCTTTAAACATTTTTTTCCTATGCAGTGGTCACTGCAGACAGGTTAAGCTGCAATTTGAATGTAAAAAAAATGTTTTGTTTGTGATGTATTTCTTAGCATAAATTTAAGGATGAAAGAGATGATAAGGGCTAGAAGTGATAAGGAATAATGTATAATTGTTATAATTATGATGTACAGACAAAAGAGATACATTTTTAGCAAAAGCTTGCAAATGTTACCCAGACTTATAGAAAAGATATACATTTATGAACAAAGGCTTTTGAATGTTACTCACACTTAGAGATGAGGTTTTTGACGAAATTGTTCTCAGCCTCATTGTTGATTGAGGCAAGAATTGCGCCATGTTGTAAGCATCGTGTTCTCGCTGTAGACCAGCTGACCGTGTCTGTCATCAGTTTGTAGCAGTGGTTGTCGTATTTTCTCCATGTACTGGGACACTGCAGAGCTGAAGTAAAATTGGGAATTGTACTATACGTTGGATACCTCACTCGGTTCCACTGCCTGCCTATCTATATGTATACGCACAATATCCATCTATGAATATGCATCCATATTTTCAACTCTTGTAAAAAGTATCACTATAACGACCTATCGTATCATATTGTTTTATTGCACGACAATTGTACGGGGTACAAAGTATGGCATCTACATAACTACAGTTCTATAACTTAACGCTTATCTAACTAATACAGAAGTTGTAGTATGGGATAAGTTTCTTACGGTTATTGGAGGCTTTTACAATCAATGGAGGAATTTGTAATGTCTAAACCTTCTTTGATATATTTTCCTATATCTGTCATGCAGGGATTGTCACATGCCATGATGTATTTGAATTTGCACTTCAGGTCCATTGAGATAAATCCTTGTGTATAAGATGACAGCCTTGTGTACAGAGCATTTCGCATATCCTATCCTATGACCACCGAATTTTTTGACAATGATGTAGACATAATATCTTAAGATTTTAAGAAATTTGCGGTGATATGACGTATTGAGGACGTCATCAAATTACTAAAGGAATAACTCCACAACATCGAACTTACCATCCTGGCAGTTATGTCCAGTCCATCCAGGTAAGCAGGTGCATTTGTAGCCACCATCTTTGTTTACACAACTTCCATGTTGGCACGGGCCCCCAATACACTCGTCAATGTCTGTGTAATGAATGAAATATCATGTGCTTGTTGACTAAAGGGGAATACCTCAATAATTATAGATTGCAGATACAGCCAAGTCTGTATTAGCGGCCACCTTTGCATACCGGCCACCTGGCCATGGTGGCCACTTTTTGTCGGTCCCTTGGATTTGTAATGATTAAGAAATAGGCTTAGCGGCCACCCGTCCAACGCGGTCACGGCCACACGATTTCCGGTCCCGAAGATACAGAAACACTGCCGATTACGGCAACGGCGGACGGCCGATCTAGGGTCCGGCACGCGTTCGGCCATACAGCGGCCGTAGCGTCACGTACACCCTACGCCGGATTTAAAACCCTACAAAACTACCTACCCGTCAACAAATGATGTGATATAACAGACGATACCACTATTACGGAGGTAAATTGTGGTAAAGTTACGTTCAAATACACTATCGTTGAGGTTAATCTACATAACAAAAATATTCTAAAATAATGGAAATTGCTAAACTTTCTTTCCAACACGAATTAATATAGGGACTTACCCTAAATTTTCGGTCAACTCCGTCGACCTTGTTCACAGAATGACCCTATCTCCAGCAGTGATGGCAGGAACACGCCACTTTTGCAGGAGGGAGTCATAAGTATCAGAGAGTCTGTGCCGCCCCCCGTCTCTGTTGAGTGTGGGCCGGTGGGCTCTAATGTACACTGCCTCCTTCACTCCTCGCGCGAAGAAATCCTGTTCTGAGTCTAAGATTTTGACTTTGTCCAGCGGAAATGGAATGGCCCGCCAAACTCTATATGTATATGAGACGGGGGGCGGCACAGACTCTCTGATACTTATGACCCCCTCCTGCAAAAGTGGCGTGTTCCTGCCGTCACTGCTGGAGATAGGGTCATTCTGTGAACAAGGTCGACGGAGTTGACCGAAAATTTAGGGTAAGTCCCTATATTAATTCGTGTTGGAAAAAAAGTTTAGCAATTTCCATAATGTATTCTACCAACACAGATGAACTTTCATGCTAATATTCTAAATAAGTTGTTACGCAGATAAGATGATATGAACTTCAGGCAATGCAGGATTTTATTCTTATATTTATTAAGAGATAAGTCTAAAATGACAGGCTTGTCTGGTGAGTACTACATTAGCATAATGGGGGAATCTGGCGTGTGGACGTGAGCGTGAACACACGGACGGCGTATAAAAAAAGTATGAAAGGATCCAAGCCGAAGGATCAAAGAAATATGACGACAGATACCGGTCTCTTCAGACAATACCAACTGTAGAACGTTTAAAACTTTAATTTAGCTTTTGTTTTCTTAATACATATGGTGCAACAATCATTGCAGTACATGTAAACTTCTGTAATATGTGAATAAAGATCAAAGGGTACTAAAACCATGTGTAGCTTAAGTTATTGCTTGTGGTCAATTAATCAGCATTTTCTCTATAGTGGCCAATTTTGACCAGTCCCTTGAGTGGCCGCTATAGACGGGTTTGACTGTACTGAATATGGGGGAATGAAGAAAAATCTCAAACACACCTTGCTGACAGTTCTGTCCAGTCCATCCAGGTGAGCAGGTACATCTTTAGCCGCCATCTTTGTTCACACATTGTCCATGTCGGCAGGGGTTCCTTGTACACTCGTCAATGTCTGTGTAATCAATATGTCATAGTGGATGGTTATAATTAATTAAGAGAGAGTAGCTTAATGCTAGATTGCAGATACAGAATATGTTAGAATGTATAAAGTCTTAAAACACCTTGCTGACAGTTCTGTCCAGTCCATCCAGGCGAGCAGATACATTTGTAGCCGCCATCTTTGTTTACACAATGTCCATGTTGGCAGGGGCTCAGAGGACACTCGTTAATATCTGTGTAAAGAATAAATTATTGTGGAATGGTTAACTAAGATTGCAAAACCTTTACATGTATGCTAGCTTGAAGTTACAGAATATGTAGAAAAAATCACTCGTCAATGTCTGTAAAATGAATTAGATATTGTGTGATTGTTGACTATAGAAGAATATTTGAATGCTAGATTACAGATACTGGATAAGTAAGTAATAATAATAAAATCTTAAAAACACCTTGCTGACAGTTCTCTCTGGTCCATCAAGGTGAGCAGGTACATTTAAAGCCGCCATCTTTCTTACAGATAATGAATATGTTAGAATTAGGAAGTTTGATAATTACCTTGCTGACAGTTCTGTCCAGTCCATCCAGGCGAGCAGGTACATTTGTAGCCGCCATCTTTGTTCACACAGCGTCCTTGTTGGCATGGGCCCCCAATACACTCGTCAATGTCTGTGTAATGAAAAAAAGAATTGTTTACTTGTTAACTACGGGAGAATACCTTAATGCTAGATTACAGATAATGAATACGGAATTATGAAAAAAAGATTCTTAAACGCACCTTGCTGACAGTTCTGTCCAGTCCATCCGGGTATGCAGGTACATTTGTAGCCGCCATCTTTGTTCACGCACTGTCCATGCTGACAGGCGTTACTACTACACTCGACAATGACTGTGGAAAGAATAATGTATTGTGGAATGGTTAGCGAAGGGATAATAGCTCAATGTTAAATTACAGATACTAAGTATGTAAAAATAAAATGAAAGCAGTGTTTGATTATTATCTAAGAAAGAATAGTTGACTGCTATATATATAAAATATATAGTAAATGCTGAATGTATAAGGTTTAAATAGTACAGAAGAATAAATCACATTGCTAGCAGTTCTGTCCAGTCCATAATAGTGAACATTTACAATTATAGCCTCCACCTTTGTTTTGGCAGGTGCCATATTTACATGGTTTCTTGGCACACTTATTCGGGTCTTTTGTAAAAAATTCAAATAACGACAACAATACAATAATAAGCCATTGTTATCAAATGTTACAGAACTCAAAAGAAGCATCACCAAAATAGTTAGCTAAGGATATTCATAAAGTTAGAATTAATGATATCTGAATAAACTTAAACCAACATTACTTACTAGTGGTTAGTAGAGATGTTATTGGTAAGGCATCAGTGGTAACATTGCTGTTTGTAAATGGCAAATATGTTGGAGTTGAGTCGACGACTGTGAACTCGTCTAATGCCGAGTTGTTTTCTCCATAGAAGGTGGTATTCCATGGGGTACTGGCTTCCAAGACAAACGTGCCATTTTCTTGCAGCTTTGAACCAAAAGCCACCTAGATACAAGATAACAACGTTAAAATATAATAAGCCACCTCCATAACGTATGACAGTGACCTCTCTGCGACGAAATTGCAAACTTTAATTTGATGGAGCGTTCAATGAGTATCAGATAACCATGTTACATCGTTTGCGTTTTATTGTTTTTCTAGCCAATGTTAGTAGATGTTGTAGATATGAAATAAAGGTTTACAAAAATAAAGATTAAGCCACAGAGACGTTGCAGCAAGATCGCCAACTAGTGAAATCAGGTAATGTTAATGTCACTCAAATAAAAAAGGCCACATTGATATGCAACTATATAGCCAAGTTACAGACTTGAATAGACATTTGTTTTTACAACTAATTTCTAATTTCTTGCTTGTTCCTTGTTCTTTTGCCTTAGACGATGTTAAAAAAAAACAATTAAGGGAAACTGCCAAAGCCTTGCCTGGGTACCATCATCCGTACAACCACTGGCGCATTTTTTTCCTCTCGCGTGGTAGCCAAGTAGTTAGTAAAAGAACAAAATATCAGCCACTGGTTTCTAAAGATGATGGTATCCAGGATAGTTGAATTTTGCGAATAAGTAAAGATAATGGTATCCAGCATAGCTAAGTAGCCTTATATCTTTTACAATATTAGATTAATCTTACTATAGAGCTAGTTGCATTATACATTATACTCCACTTTGACTAACATTATAAACATTGCAATCGTTGCACAATGAATTTGACTTGACAGTTAAGGCCAGTTGGCTCCTGTAAACAAGACTTATCTTACCCTCCCACCAGACGTAGTCTGAGTTGCCAGGATGCCAGCGATGACAAAAGACGCTACCACCAAAAGTCCACATCCCATAGCAAGCCAATAAACGTTGCTAGATTTCCACTCACCCCACCATGCCATGACACGGTCTGAGATATAACAGGTAGTGTGGTAGGAAATGTATTAAAGGCAAGTGTATGTACGAAATAAAACTCTACGATCAAAAAACATATACTTCTAATCACTCAGCAAAATAGCATTTCCTCTGTGCAATGCTCGTTGTCACCATGGCAACAGGGCAAACAGGTCTTTTCAGGCCATTTTATCGATTTTTACATGTCAAAAATCTAGATATTGACAAAGGTTTGGAATAGAGGGATGTAAAAATGAATTAACGTAGCGAATAAAAAATGATGCAAATGAATACCATTATATTAGGACAATGCATAAACTTGCATAAGATGTGTCACAGGTTCTTACAGAGTTTAATTTTAGTTCCTGCGCAACCCCAAAAGAACACAGTAAATTCAAGAACATTAAGCTTGAGTTTTGCTTAAAGTTTACGTGCTGTAAATGTAAAACAGGTGTAAAATATTTCCCCCCGAAAGTTCTGTTTCATACGAATACAAGAAATCATACAGATACATGGAATTCTTAACTATTAGATGTAAAATTGATCATGAGGTACATCACATTGCATAATTTCAAGAAACTCTTTTAACAAATCTGCCAAAGTGAAACATTTCTATCATGATTTTTTGTGTCAGTTTTTCACCTATATGTTGTTTATAAATGCATGCTTGATAAACTGTCTTGTTTATCTTGCTGTGTGATTTTATTTATATCATAGATACTATTCGTGATGCATTTTAATTACTTAGGTATGGCGTAAGGTATGATAAAACACTTGTTTCTTGTCAAGGCCACCAGACTGAAAATTTAAAAAAAACTAATACTCTAAATATTCAATAGATTTTGATACAAAAAAGAAAACATTCTTCACTACATGCATCACATATTTGAAAATGTTTGATTCTTATGTAACTTATGGTTAAGCCACAACGAAGATTTATTTGTTGCTTCTCCAATTTGTTCAGAAAAAGATTGGACCAGCAGGTAGTAAAAAATGAAAATAGTTTTATTTTCATAAGGTCTGGGATTAAGATATGTTATGGCTCAAATAACAAAAAAAGAAGCCCAAGGAGTTTAATGGCACGATTTTTTTTACTAATGTTCTGAGCTTTGTTTTAGACCTAGATGATGTGTATGTGGCTCTGAATGGTAATATTTACATGTTTGTGACCTGTACTATTTTTTCTCGGGACTTAATTTTTTTGAAAATTTAGCAGACGAATCAGAGAACAAATAAAAATGGTGCGGTCTGGCGATGCATGCCATGCAGAAAAAGTTTAAATGCTGTATTAACATGTTATAACATACCTCTAGTCCGGTATGCGAAGCTGACATCCATAGGATCTTTGTACTCGTAAACAACATCCTCTGGTTTGTCGTAGTTGTTGGAGCAAGACTCTTCATCAACCGTCTTGTTTACTTCCTCCGGCACTTTGTAGCAGTGAACGTCCTCTGCATTTTTATAGTAGTGGGAGAAATGATAGTCATCCTTACACCCATCCTTGACATCCATAGGATCTTTGTACTCATAAACGACATCCTCCGGTTTGTCGTAGTTGTTGGAGCAAGACCCCTCATCAAACGTCTTGTCTATTTCTTCAGGCACTTTGTAGACGTGAACGTCCTCTGGATTTTTATAGTAGTGGGAGGAATGATCGTCGTCCTTACATCCCTCCCTGACTTCCATAGGATTTTTGTTCTCGTAAACAACGTCCTCCGGTTTGTCGTAGTTGTTGGAGCAAGACCCTTCATCGAACGACTTGTCTATTTCTTCAGGCACTTTGTAGACGTGAACACCCTCTGGATTTTTATAGTAGTGGGAGAAATTATCTTCCTCATATCCCTCACTGACTTCTTCAGCCCCTTGGTAATCGTATGTTTGTTCTGATTCATGTCCCGAACACACCACTATGCGGTCTCCAGCATGAATGTATCCAGGCCCATCCCTGCCAGGAGACATGTTGGTGTAGATACAAGGAAGAGAACCATACAGGGTAGCTCCCTTCTGTTTTTTAATGATGGTTTGATCATAGGCTTGCTTTCCACGAGTGGCATCCTTGCTTCGGATTTCTAGATTGTTTTCATTGATGGAGGAGGACACCTCTTCTTTTGCTTTATCGACATTTTCCCCTCGTGTTGGAGATTGCGCGTTTTCTCTGTGCGAATAGGGTTGATGTCCTGAGAAGACCTTTGGGACATCCATATCTTCATCGTTTGCTTTATCCTCATACTTTGCCTGCTGACGCCGTGAGCTCGATTCCGCGACACCCACGTCTTCCCCTTTTGTATGATGTTGTGCCGGGGTCTCAATAGTCGCCATTTCTGCGTTTTGCAAAAAGGAGGCCAATAATCAGATATGTTCTTTTATTTACCAAACATAGTGAATATCATAACAATTTAACTATATCTTTTGAATTATGATACTAAGCTTGCAACAAACTAAGCCATAACTATCAGTGTCGAAAACATACGGGAATGGTAGAGCACATAAAGCCTGAGTACCATCCTCCATAGTGACCTCTGGCTTTTGCTTGTGGTTACCAAGCAAAAGTATTGAGCCAGTGGTCACTACGGAGGATGGTACTCATGTTAAGTAAGCACAAGAGGGCAAAATATTTGATTTATGGTTGAAAAATACAGACACATCCAACTGCCACAATCATATTGTATATTAACAAGTATATAAATAAATACCTGTGATTTGTAATATTTTTCATCAAAATTGTATTTAACCACTCTAGAATTACTTGAATGGACTCTTTACATCTAGCGCAAAGAGAGACCAATGCCTTCGTAGATTTTTTGTAGAGTCGGAGCGTATATTTGAAAGCTGTGTAGTGAACCTAACGTCTTCTGACGTCGTTATATGTTATTTTCGAAAAGCTAGATATTTAAAAATCAGTTAAGACGCAAAATTAAAAAAAAGCAAAGAGCAAATTGATTTCGAAATATAAGTAATGAATTGGCACCTTATGGCATAATTGGCATAAAATTAAACCGTTGTTTAATAATGCTTGATTAAACACAAAAAAGAACGATAAAGATATGAAGTAACAATGCCACCAGTCCTTCCTACAGCTGTGACTACAAGCGTTAGATTGTCTGCACATTGCCTATCTAGGTTATCTTTTCTAGACACTAACACGACGGTAGCCTTTGGACGGACGTGTGTTTGGTTCATAGAAGAAGAATATTTAGATAAAATCATAGGAACGAAACACATTAAAAGGAATTCTAAAAACTAGAGATACCTTAGTTTTAGGACAGAGACCAGGATTGCACTGAAAAAACCTCTTCTCTTGAAATATACGTGCGTGTTGCTGCTATACAGGACTTAGAAAGCAGGGGTTTGTTTACGGTCCAGACTAATTTAGAATTACATTTACTCCCACGCCCACACTATTGCATCATTCAAACTCTTTTAAGAGTGCTATTGCCAAATAAGGAGCGTTTCAGGCTTTGCAAGTAACTGATATTGCCTGCGCCTGGTAGAATTCCGTTCAATATGCATATATGTCCGTACGTAACACTTCAGCTTTATACTGTAATTTTGCTTTTAATACGTATATACAGGCTGGCAGGGGACCTTCACATACACCACTCATTACTAACGCAACGTGCCATCTACCACCAAAAATCAGACCACAGTTTGTTACGGACAAATCAGCAGAGTCTACTATAACTACATTTTTAAGGTCATAGAAGAGGGGTGAAGGGGCAAATATCAATCTCTGTCTCGTCGACACCCACATAATATAAAATATCATCACAACTCACTAAAAGGTTCTTACGTGCAGCTGATATAAAAGATAAATCACAATTACTCATAAAACAGACTGACACACCCAAAACAATAACTCCTTTTCACGATAACAAAGACAGAGACGTGTTCTGTTAACACCTTTACTGCAGCATATTAGATAATAGTGACACGGAAATTCAGTTTAGAAGTATACGTCAAACTCTTGTGTTAAGGTTTGAACCTCAGTAAGACAAAGCGAATTAGGTTCGGCAGAAATTAAAAAAGAAATACCTTAGTGGAAAGAAAATCATGGAAGGGGAAGCTAAGAAATGGTAATAGCTTGATTTGTTGTCTGACAAAACTGGTACTGAGAAAACATCCTGGGCAATACGAGTGTTGCTGCTATAATATCTGACTTACACTGCGACGATTTTATGTTTATTCCAAACTAATTTAGATGTATTTCATAATTCACATAAAGCAAATTTACACCCACGCCCATACTATTGTATCATTCTAACCCTTGTCATAGAAACCTGGCTTGTTGACTATAACGTTATCTATAAGAAGGAACGCGTTACTTGAATACTGCGAATCATGCTTACAATATGGCTGCCCAGTTTGCTGTTTTTGGTATCTTTTAAGCAATGTCACAGGATCGTGTAAACAAATGTCGCGTTGTAGACAATTTAGTTAACTTAAAGATTTTAATATTGAGATACCTTACCTCCCGAGAAGAATAGGGGGAGTTAAGGATACCAAGAAATCGCAGCTAAAATGATTCAGTGTGCAGTGGGAACGAATTGTCACATTTTCTCAATGAATATTTTTACGACTATTGTGAGAGCTACTAATATTGCTAGTGCATTTATGCAAGCAAAATACTCAAGATTGGTCACGTCTAGCACCCATGTTATAGTGACTACTGCATAGCAACACTGGGTTAGAGTGAAGCAACGGTAGTTTTTTTCGACTCATAACCCAGAGGTTTGGGGTTCCAATCCGTTGTTATGTCAGTAATCTTGTGCCCCTTTAAAAAAACAACGCCCTTGCTGGTACCGTTCTTGTCAGATCATGTTGTTTCGGAAGGGGGCGTTTTTGATACTATGAACATGGAATATTTAAAACATGTAAAAGAGATGAATAGAAAATAGGCTTTCATATGTAGATTTTATATAGGCCAAGCTAGATATCAATGCATACACAGATTGCAGAAGGATATTGTATATTTTAATATTTCATCACTATGTGATCGAATGAAAAAAATAAAGGCCGCTGTTGGTAACTTGTAGATGTAAAATAATACAGAACTTTTTGGACAAAGAGCATGAAGTTATTTAAGTTTTGTGTTGGAATGTTTGTTGTGAATTAACCAGGATGCTACAAGAAATATTATTCCTTACCTCTCAATGACTTCCACATTTTCAATCAATTCTGTCTGAAGCTGAACTATTTTCTTGTGGAAGTTCTAGACAATTAGTTTACAGCTGTTAGAGTGTTTCGAGTAGCGCCACATAAACCACAACAATACTTCTAGTTTGTGCTGCCGTTTTATAAGGGAACTGTACTCCAAACACTCGTTCGTACCTTGCAAAAAGGTCTTTGCATTAGTAGACATGGCCACTTACTAATCTACCCAGTTGTACGCATTTAAATCTACCGCCAAGGAAATAAATAGGGATAGCTATACCAACCTTAGGTGACAACTCAAAAGAGGCAAAGTTTTGCTGTAATAAATGTGGGAAAGAACTAGGTCAGTAACGTAGCACAGAGAAATAATCAGGACGTGTTTTTTTTTAATCGCGACGATGTAGGTCCGCGATTTGAGAAACAATAGTTATAATCATTCTTTCAAAATTCGATTCTAATTTTTTTGCTAAATGTCTAGACAATTACTCTAGCCCTACTAGCATGGTACGCGGTATCCTACTAGCGCCGTTTTACCAACAGAGCAACCACTTCCACACTTCTTCTTTTCGTCGACGTTTTTAAGGGACGTGGATCTACCTTGTCTTTTATACCTTGCGAACAGTTCTTGGTATAAATGAACCTGGTCACTGACTGACCTATTGCGTAGACATTCAAGTTTATCCACCAGGAGAGAAATCAGGAGACGACTATCAGTCTTACGTCACAGAAGAGGCCCGAAAAGACAAGATTTTCCCGGTGATACATGCGCATAAGGTAGGTAAGAATCGTTATACATGTATTTATGAGTTGATCATTGCCAATTATCAGGAAGTTTTTGCAGAGATAACAGAAAATATCCACAGGAACAAACCATCTTTTGTGTTTTCAAACAAAAATGAACAACAATTATAGTTTTCTTTTTATTCTAAAGTAAATTGTTCAGTGTTAATTGGCACTACGAAAAGATTTTTCCAAATATTATAGATGAAGAACGAAGTGATGATGATGATCATGGATAAAATGTATCATGATAAAGCAAGCCCCAGATTCCAAAATGATAAGGAAAATCCACTTATTCCCCTTTTCATATTGATTATCAGATTATTAAATGCAATGGAAATCAAGCCATCTTGGATCGGAATGCAACGTTTAAAGACATTCAAGAAGTGGGAATAATGACTTGTTTGGGCGGTTGCTTAGTCTCAAGTCTAAATCATCCAGTCATCTCGTCTTGATTTCATTAGATTAAAGGATATTTAGGGGAGATTGCCTGATAGTAGCTCTGGGCGCCTGTCCTGACAACCAGTAGTTGGGGGCGATCTCTTTGCCAGTAGCTTTTGGCGACTTCCCTGTCGGTATTAATATTAGTTATGAACAATAAAGCAAATAAAGTAGCATTTCAAATACTAATGATATCAGAAAAATATCAAATTGAACACAATGGAGCAATTGAACATCTAAAAAAAATTAAAAGCATACAGTAACGGGTTTTGGTTTAGTTTTCAATTGCTCTGCACCATCAGGTATCTCAAAGGAACTCCATACGATAACGATGCAGCAAAGTGACGTCCGCAATATTCAGACAACGCAAGGTGGAGTAACTTCTAGTGCTACTGTGGAACCACGGTCCATACAGACTCAGCTTTTGGAAGCCACCGTTGATCATAAACATGGGGCAGATGCCGTCTTGGCTACAGATGTCCATTATTTATACGGGAATGATAATAATGCTGAGGCTCACGATGTACCTTTATATAAAAGTAATAATTATGTGGTTGAAGGTGTACTTTTGGATGAAAATAATGATATTGTTGCTGAGGATGTAATTCTAAATGAAAATGATAATAACATGGTCGAATATGTATTTGAAAATGATGACACGGCTGAAGATGTATATAAAAATAATGATAATTTGCCTGAATACGCATGTGAAAATGATGATCATTTGAATGACGATGTGTATGGGAATAATGATCATGTGACGAAAGCTGTACATGAAAATGATGATGACTTTACTGAAGATTCATATGAAAATAATGATGATGTGGCTGAGGATAAATATAAAAATGATGATGAAGTGTCTCAGGATGTGTATGCAAATGATGACAATGTGACCAAAAATTTATATGAAAATGATGATGATGTGGCTAAAGACGTATATGACAATGATAATATTATGGCTGATGACGTGTATAGAAATGATGATGCGGCTGAATATGTGTGTGAAAATGATAATAATGTGACCAAAGATGTATATGAAAATGATAATGATTTAGCTGAAGATGTATGTGAAAGTAATGATAATGTGGCTGTATATGAAAATGATAATCATATGGCTGAGGATGTATATGAAAATGATAATAATGAGGCTGAAGATGTATATGAAAATGATGACTTGGCTGAAATTGTATATGAAAATAATGATGATGTGTCTAAAGATGTATACGAAATTGATGATGATGTAACTGAAAATGTGTATGAAAATGATGATAATGTAACCAAAGATGTTTATGAAAATGATGATGTAGATGATGATGAACATGTGTACCAGGATGTTGATGAACCAGCCGAAAGTACCAACCTTCCTTCAGGTATGTCACATACTGTATGTAATTTTATTCAGTAGCAAGACCTTTAACTAACTTTTTATTTGATGATGGATTCACTTTATCTTTTTATCTGATATACCTGTATTTAATACCTGACTCATAATTCTATGTATGTCTGAAATTCTTTCTATTTGGAACCATAAGCACTGTTAAATCTAAAGACATTTAATTGGTGTTTTGCACTTATACACATATCAGGACGGGAAGGGGCATCTAAGGCCAGCGCCCTTTTTCTATAGATTGTTTAAAAGGATAATGCTAGAACATTATGACTTTTATTTGTTCTGCAGTATAATTTAATTGGTAACAATTTAAATTTAACTAATAGAACGTAGAAGTGGTAATTGATTTATTGTGCAATTAAACGTATGGATCGGCATTGCAGCATAAACTGAAATATTCATCAAAACAGGCTACTGACTGTCATACTGTTACCAAATTAACTTAAATCAGACTGAATGGCATTGACACAATTTTTAAGAAAGCTTAAAGAGAGTTTAAAGAAAGCCTAATGCATGATCAACGCATTATCTTTGTACTACACATTGCTTATTGTACAGTTTAACTATGTCTGTAACTTACATTATCAAAGTTGCTACAGATGGGACACCTGCACCTCGTGGCCCGATGCGCCTTTCCCGCTCATGCGCACAGCTGGTTTGTGGAGTGATCACGGCAGCCGCTGCAGTAGCGATGATCCTGATAGGAATCTTCATCGTTTCGCCCCAGGAAACCCATCAACACAACTATCCGTACCCTACAGAACCAACAGGGACTATCAAGGTAAATTGATTTCTAGTGCCTCATTCTCCCCTGACAAAAACTATACATCACACTTTGCTGATTACAGTATTATCCTTCGAGGCTCAGTTAAGTGTAAGGGATATTTTGGCAAGTGTAAATGATAAAGCTCAGTATCGTAATCTATGAAATGATGTTCAAAGGACAAATTACCGACAGCTAAGAAAATAATAATAATACACGTAAACAAGGGACGTTGTTCCATCAGGACCCTACCCAGCCAAACTGATGTTGCTGCTTCACTACTTACTAAAAATTTGATCTTTTAAAAAAAAGCTAATATATTTTTAGTTGTTTGACTTGCCTAAGTGAAAAGAATTTGTAATCTCTTTTCAAAACGCCGCCACCCAAAACAGCTCACACCAAGGTAAGGGATACACCGACAACCACGTCGTACACTGTTGTGTTTACAGCATAATTTAATGATACACATTTAACCCCTTTTAATGTCGAATCTTAAAGGAATTGTTGCCTACCGAAGGAAGCTTACAGACTGAGATGCGAACAGTCCAGGAAACCACATCCTTGGATAAGGACTTACATACCACTACCAACCTAGCGAGTACCAACTTAGCGAGTAAGCACATATAGTAATTTTGCTTATACCCAAGAGACTTTACCTATTTGTCTGTATTCCACTGCCTTCGGGTTAGATATTACCATATTCTCAAATCATTGATAAATTTGCCTCAATACTGATATGCAATACGATTTTTTACCAGAAATTTTACGGATTTTTCGGATTTAATCCGATACACCACTACAACCTATGCAGATCTTGTTTATAACTGATATATTATTGGAACTCAAATACTTTTCACAGAATACAACCGGTATTGATTAAGTTTTGGACCAGTACCTGAGTCGCGCTGAGTGAGTGTCAAATTTGCCTAAAGACTTCCGTGTCTTACCTAGTTGATCCTGGACTTGTATAGAAATAAAGTTTATCCAATCTAAAGGAATATGGTTTATCCAATCTAATGCCGCCGGCGGTATAACTTTATAATTGGGAAGAACTGATCAGACGAGACTAAGGATTTGTGTAAGTTAGGCACTCGTTCTATAAATCGTATAAATTATGACTTGAATTTTGTTTCTTATTCGTGGTAGATGGTAATTATTCCGTTAGATTTGTATGTATTTCGTAAGACACACATGATTATTCCGGCACCCCTCATTGTATGAAATAACTATTAAAAATACAAACATAATCGACCTCATTTGGGGACCAGACTAGTACATACCTCACTCTGAAAAGACGTAATGAATCCCTAATGATAATTATAATACATGTCTACAACAAATCCCTAATAATGATACCAATAACAATCTGCAATACCCATTATGAATATTGTATCGTTGTAGGAACGACAGAAGATGGTGAAAAACGTCACGTCATCACGTTTGGTGGATGGGGATCGACACTGGGGAAGTTCGCTCGTCTAAGTGGAGTTGTCGTTTCTTCTAGAAACGAGATATTTGTAGCTGATGAAGACAACAGTCGAATCCAAGTATTCAACATGAAGGGTGTTTACATTCGTCATTTCTTGACAACTGTACCCAGGAAAGCTCTCAGTACCATAAATCCCGAAAGCCTGTCTATTGACGGCAATGACAACCTGTGGGTAGTGGGTTATGTTAAATTTGCTGGCTCCTATGTTGTGAAATACAACAATAATGGTAAAGTTTTAAATACGTTCGAGGTGCCATGTAGTAAACGCGTTCGAGCGATTGCAGTGGATATAAAAAATAATTATATTCTCGTCACAAAAAGTGATAGAGTTGTAAGACACCAGCTTTACATATATCATCAGAACGGCTCGTTTGTTAGAAAGCTTGAGAATTCATTTTCAGACTCCATCGCGGTAAACAGGGCTGGAAACATTCTTACGCTAGGAAGTAACGTTGTTCACGTCTATAACCAGACCGGACACCTTCTGTTCAGTTTCGGAGAGCAAGGTAGCCTTGATAGTGCCCTAGAATATCCCAAAGGAATCTGTACGGACATTTCAGGTCATATTTTTGTGACAGACGGGGGGAGCCGGCGTGCAAATGGTCGGGTGTCCATGTTTACAAGCCGTGGACAGTTCGTTCGCCATGTTGTTACTGGGCTGAGGATGGTAGATCGCATTGCTGTTGGAACACAAGGACAGCTGGTAGTGACTGATATAAGGGATAACACGGTGACTATCTACATCAATTACTAATGCAGACAGCACTTCTTTTTATCTGATTTGATTTATTCGGTCGGATAGAGAGAAATGCACCTTGGGCTACAAAACTAGTAGAAAGCTATTGTTAGGGTAAGCCATGGTAGCAAATAAACATATACAATAACAGCATCACGCAATTATGTCTCCTGGCGAAATTTGCAACACCTAGCATAATCATCGCCGTATTCATCAGCTAGATTATAGAAGTGTAATAAAGAATATTAGAAGTGTAATAAAGAATATAAAAATACGTTAGGAAATGTTACACCTAACTTATGTTATATGTAAATTGGCAAAGATATTGGCAAAGGGACACATGTTTTTTAATGAAAATGTTCATACGTGCACAGAAAAAAACTTGATTGAGATTTTAAGATAAATATCCAATGTCTGCATTCCTGAATGCTTACACGCTCAACAAGTAAACCTGAGGTAATTTTCTATAGTTCAGGCCCGTCGATAAAATTTCAAACCTATGCAAATCCAAGCATTACATAGCATACAAATCTATATATTTTGGTGCGTCCGTGCCTTAAAATTTTAAGATAAAACGAGATGACAAGGAATTGGTCACATGCAAATTTGTCTGAGATTAGAGTTGCGATGCTTTGAATGATTAATTAAATTAATTTCAGCTATTTCCAATTATTTCTGTCCAATTCGCCGACCCATTTTTTTCGTGAAAGGTCTAGACAATAAGGTAATTGTTGCTACTGGTGTAATCACCTCAACAAGTTTTGTTCTCGACGACGGCATAAATGATCATGGGTAGCGACTACAACGGGTACCCGCATGCATCATCCCTTTGCCAAAAAATGCCTTATTTCAGACTTAAAGGTCTTAATCATGCATTTCTTCACAACAGGTGCCCCTCAAGTCCAAGACTTTCAGCTTTGACTGGCAAATTTGCAGATGGATTCATACACATATGTATATTGGATTAACGGGAGGGGGTTCTTACTCAAGGCAACTCATTGGTACTTGTATCGAGAAATCATATTCCCTGTGAGGCCTACGATGTCTTCAATGATGCATTAGTCCGAGAAACGACTACGTACGTCAGCCTTAGCAACCAACGTACGTCAGCCCTAGCAACTAACTACGTCAGCCCTAGCAACTAACTACGTCAGCCCTAGCAACTAACAACATCAGCCCTAGCAACTAACTACGTCAGCCCTAGCAACTAACTACGTCAGCCCTAGCAACTAACTACGTCAGCCCTAGCAACTAACGTACGTCAGCCCTAGCAACTAACGTACGTCAGCCCTAGCAACTAACTACGTCAGCCCTAGCAACTAACGTACGCCAGACCTAGCAACTAACGTACGTCAGCCCTAGCAACTAACGTACGTCAGCCCTAGCAACTAACTACGTCAGCCCTAGCAACTAACGTACGTCAGACCTAGCAACTAACGTACGTCAGTCCTAGCATCTAACGTACGTCAGTCCTAGCAACTAACGTACGTCAGCCCTAAAAACCAACATACGTCAGCCCTAGCAACTCATGTACGTCAAGTCGTCAACCCTAGTAACAAACATACGTCAGACCTAGCAACTAATGTGCGTCAGCTCTTGTAATCAAGGGCATTGGCAAAGCTCGCCTTTAAGTTCGCGGGGATTTTATTACGCGGCAGCGACAAACAGGACTGTTCACGGTGTTTTTAAGTTCACGGTAGCACCATGCACTGTAATCTCATACTGCCATGGAAAAATGTTCGCAGTGGTTTTAAGTTCGCGGTGGATTAGCAACGACAACAAGCATTTGGTTTGTTATCTTATGCAACTGAATCAAATAGTACGTTCATTCTTTCACGGTTTTTACGTATATCTAAAGGAATTCGCCGGCTTTTAATTTTGATATACAGTATATCTATTTAAATGCATAATTATAATTGATGACCATTTCAGAATCTTTACTGTGATGTTTTGTGATAATTCTTTATCGCCCTTACCCTCACTGGGCGTGATAAAACGTGCATTCTGGCAGAAGAAATCTATTTGTTCGATGTCCATTTCATTACATGCGTAAAGTGGCTTAGGTGAACAAACTTGTGATCTAATGTGTCCTTTGGGGAGCTCAAGGCGATGAGTATTGACCATTGAACGAAGTGAGTAAGAAAGTACGACTGACTAAGAGAGATTTTGTTAGGACCCCAGCCATATCAGAGTCTGTTTACATGTCACTGCTATCCTACAAAGTCATAAATTCACACGGCCACAAAATGATGCAATGATGACTCGTGATAGTTGCATTTTTAGTCCTCTCGGATAAACATTTTAATGAGAGCAATACGTAGAACGGGTACAATGTTTCACAAAAGATCAACATTGACTGTTTATTGAAATATACATTTTTATGTTCTTGAATAAATATAGATAATCATGAGGCTTTAGATGTCATAATGTTACGTGATAAAAAGGTTAGTCAATTCAATATTAACTTACATTCTATAAGTTATGGATTTCTTGCCAAAAAACGTAAAAATGCTACAGACTAGATTAAGTATCCTCAACAATATAATGTAAAACTACAAACACCTGTTATAACACATTTTGCGATCTTTTCATTGGATCTGAAGTCTGTTCATTTTGCTCAGAAACGATTGCAATATGTTAAGATGTTTTTTTTGGTTGAGCCTCTTTACTGCTAAAAAAGGTTTAAAAGAACAATAATATGCAATCTAAGCTCAAAGAATAAAACAAATACACAAGCAGGGTTTGTAAATAAATAAATATCAGGCAAATACAAATAGTTTATATCGTTCACTGATTATATATAGGTGGCTACTCTAAGTAATGTTGCTCTCACACTACATTCACTTAAATACATCAAACCTTAATACACAACATATGCTACAATTGACAGCCTTATGTAACACTAAAGTAAACGATGACAAAATGGAGTTGTTGTTTTTTCTGTAGGGGGTTAAATACTTATGTACATAGTATTAAATACATACCTAACCTTTATTTTGACTAGATACACATTCTTTGATTTTGGGTCCCCTTGTATGTGACCTTGGCATTGCAGAAGAACTTTCGTTTTAGGTATCTTTTTTCTTTGACGTGCTATGGTCTTAAGATATTGTTCACATAGATTTAAAGAGTAAGAACGAAGTTATATTTGGTCCCCCTAGTAGCATGCTCTGAAACTGCAGGGGCATATTGCAAAAATTTTCACACGAAAATAAATGAACAAATGAGCAGAAATTATTTCCATGGTATTTAGCATGTGGTAGCTTAGAAAGATATGTACATAATATATTGGAATTTAATTTGCATTAAAATCATCAGACTCAAATAGATGCCAATTATGCAAATGATAGTCTAATATTCGTGCGATAGTAAATGATTGGACTGTCATCATTCTACCTGTATACGTTATTTAAAGTTGTCATAACCAAACATAAATTATGTAGATGTTAAAGGCATTTGCATAATCAGAATGTTTTGTTTTATGGAGAGATAAGGTTTCCAAACTGTTGTTGGTACGTGTTATCTGTTAATTCGGTCTAAAGTCTATTCGGGTCGTCAAGTTCATGAAGGTAACCTGCAAATTTGTTCAGATTTCTAGGATCAGGGACTTCTGTCTTGTCAGTTTTCATCGGCTTTCGCTTTCTAGCCTCTGAAATAGTATATTTCGCTTTGCCTACCGCATCAGAGGTTGAATCCTTTACAAATGCGATCATCTGTAAATCATTAGTGTTCGAATCCTGACTTTCCTCAGCGTACACATCCATGATAATGGTCATAAACATGCTCAGTAATATGAACTGCATGATTGCCTGGTAGGTGAAGAACATCGTAGGGCCGAGAATATAGTGGCCATCTACGAGAGCATCAAAATCAAAACTACCTAACATCATGGTACACAGGCTGGTCAGACTGGTCAGGATGTTCTTGTAATCCTGGAGTTTGATGCCAAACAGAATATTACCCATCTGTGTAAATGCCATGAGAATAATGCCAGCTACGAAAAAGAACTTCATGACTGGATTAAATGACTTTTTAATCGTCATGCTAAGAGCATAGACGTGTGAGTTGAACCGTAAAAGCCGAATAAGCTTGACTGTGGCACAGCAAATGAGAAATGCTAACAGGTAGGTGTAAATTTGAAACCAGTTCACTGCGCTTTTGTAGATCTCAAACACGGTGTTTCCAGAGCGACGTTGATCGGCGGCTTCGTCGATGATGCCCTGTGCGTTGAAATAGACTCCGAGGCTGCCGAAACCGACGACGACGACTGAGATTTCCACCCAGCTCCAAAACTCACCCAGGTATTCAAGTGGTCGTTTAAAGAGGCTCTTGGCTGAAACGACACAGAGTATGACAAATGTATGCCCTTGGTGACAGACGTGTTGAAAATCGTGTTAACCAAGAAGGTTATTGTTTGTACTCCCTGCTCATCACATAACAAGATTCTAAAGTGACTTCAAGGTGTGATGCAAAGGCCACTCTTAAGCTTGGAGCCACAACTATACATTATACAAGTATATTTATAATTGTAACAGACTGTCAGCTCTAGGTAAAAAAAAATCATCTAGTAGTACTAGCTCCACCTTCTACCAGAAGTGAGCAGCGATATTGTTTTGTGATTTTGTGGTAAACAAAATAAATCACAAAGCTCTGGATTAGTGTTCATGATATGTATTCTTTGTTTAGCTCTGGGCCTACAAAATCCATTGTTAAATAGTTTCCCACTGGTTGTTTCCTTGCTACTGCAGTGGGATGTCCCGTTTTGAACCCTGCTGTCTATCTCCAATAAAAACAATACGTTTCGGAATAAAAGTAAACCGAGTGTTAGCAAAGTATTATGTCTCACCTCCAATTACTGCGAAGAAAATCAGGAATGCCGCTGACAGAGCCCGAAGAACAAGCAGAAGGACGGCACCATGTTGAATAAGCCTCAGTGACACAACCTCTCCACTCGTAAAGGCAGCTCCAAGCTGGGTGAACTCCACAAACATCGACACCACAGAGAACAGGTTGGCGTGTGGGTTGAAGAGGATCAGCTCCACGAAGACGGCACGGGTTCGCTCGTCCAGCCAGTTGTACTGCTCCAGGTATGCTGACAATGTTGCACTCGATGTCAGTGTAGTTCCTAGTGTTGTTGTGTAGCCACCGCCGAAGTATGTGCCATGTTTGCCGACGAACGGAAAGCCTGGTAAAGCAAGCGAGATGTCAAAGCGTGTTTGGTGTTTTACCTCGATAAAAAATGGAGGCATTCTTTGTAGTGCGTGTATGTCTGTGCTTGTCCTTGGTTAAAGCGCATCTCAGGAATATAGAGCTGTTTTATACTTATGTTGAGGCTGTCCCAGACTACATAGTCATTAATAATATGTTAATTAATTCTAGTATTAATAAATAGATCTAGTGTTATCAAGTTAGCGCAAAAGCACCAACCAAAGTTTATAAAAAAAGACATAAGAACAAGCTTACTGTCAGTCAGGGAGACAAATGTGAAGTTCCACGGCGTATCTTGGCTGGTAATTATAAGAGACGGTGGAGTGGGGACCGTGTCAGTAGAGTTGACGGTGTTGTTGTACGGAATCCATCCCTGAGGTGAAAACAGAATCAATGATATTGAATATGTTTTCAGCGTTACCCGACAAGAAGATGTACAACTTTTTTGGGCATAATCATAAAGTATGAATCTTTTTCTGAATGTAGCCCAACTTTACATCATTGTGTAGATTAGTCTGCAGACAACACTCGTGACTTTAGCTAAGAGTGAAAAAAATGGGTAATTGAGCTGCGACCTGAGGTGTGCTGGCCAACTCGATTGGCTTAAAATCAGATTATCACTTTTTTAGCTGAAATACCAAGGAAGTCCTCATCAAACATTTGACAATATCCTCGTAGATTTCTAGGCATGACGAACACGATCCTCCAAGATCGCCTCTAACCTACTGATTTTCAAAACGATGCGAATGGGAGGAAATGACTACAATAAATAGAAAATTGGTGGATATTGATAAAATGCTTCATACTTACATACGTACATAGCCACGACTTTAGGGAAACATCAGGACAAAGGGTAGATAAGCCATCTATATTGTATATGCATGCGGAGATTTAGAGTTAC
Source organism: Branchiostoma floridae (assembly GCF_000003815.2). NCBI lineage: Eukaryota > Metazoa > Chordata > Leptocardii > Amphioxiformes > Branchiostomatidae > Branchiostoma > Branchiostoma floridae. The sequence goes on along the minus strand of NC_049990.1, from coordinate 14,509,355 downwards.
CTGTATGTAGTCTTCTGTGTCTGCCTTTAAATTGGTGAACGCGACGGTACATCGTGGCGCAAAGTCTTGCATCTTTTCAGGTGCCTCGCAGAGTTGACCTGCAGTTAAAATGAAAATATGTTTGGCAACAATTTCCTTACTCTCTACGGAGAAACAGTAGCCTTCTATTATATCATACATGCCCGCAATGGTTGCAAAGTTATAGGATAGACTCTTTCATACCTGGTTTCAGCCGGACCTGTCTAAGTTGTGCCGTGCCAAGTTGATGGGTTAACATGTCCGGGAGTATCATGCTGTTTGGGTTGGTTTCGCCGTTGTACCAGTCTTGTGAGTGTGTTGCTGGAATCAGACTGTCTCTTACCCAATCCCAGAAGGATGGGATGTCCTTGATCTGGAAAGCAAACGTTTTTGTTGTTAGTGAATCCTAAGTACCATTGTTTTCAGGTTGTTTGTATGTCTTGGTGTGTTTGTTTTTCCTAGAGGGGTTCCAAGGTGGTGGAATGAGAGTTGGACAATCGTGTAGTAGGAAACTTGTACAAAGGGCGGACTGATTTAGCCCAGATCAAAAGTTGTTACGGAAGGATTGTCGCCTGTCAAATGTCCAACAGTAAAAAAAAATGAATCAAACAGAATCAACAGGAAATATACATAGAACATCTTATGCATTTTACGTGTTTAGATTCAGATGGAGTTCTTGAGAGAGAGAGAGAGAGAATGGTTTATTTGTATCACAGCCAACTTGCGGCTCGAAAGCCGAATTATCAGGCTTGTTTACATTGTTCAACGTTACATAATTGCTATTCACAAAAACATTGTAACATAAACAATACACATAAGACGTATAGCATGAATATTATAATGAATAAATATACGATTACAGTGTCTAAAATGCAGATGCGAGTACAATGGCTAAAAGTCAAATTGAAATAGCATTAAAACTATTAAAAGTCTGATCATGCTCATGGCGTACCAAGCGCGTAGCCCACTGGCCTTCTACATGACGCAGCACGTTAAAGCACATCGTGTTTGCCACCATGGACGAGCTCCCAGATTACAGTCAATCATCAAGCAGACAACTGTCGATTCTACGTATATACTCC
>NC_049990.1:14492109-14508051 GCF_000003815.2 Branchiostoma floridae | reverse complement strand
TGAGCATGATCACCATAAGGTACAGGCAAAACGCGATCACCTCCAGCACAGCCGCACGGCGTTTGCGATTCTCTGCGATCCTGGCTCTTGCTTCAGCCAAGACCGATTCATCTGGTAGTGATGCGCACCGCTCTTCATATGGAGCCTGGTGTAATAGTTATAATATTGAATGTGAACAGGACTAGACAGAATTATGCAAGAAGTCACATAATAAGCAAGGTCAATAACGACTGAATAAATCAATAACATGTGGGAGGATGGCTAACCGTAGAATCAGGAGTATATTATTGTGCCCGACCCATCCCCACGTAGCGCATCCAGCCAGTTGCACTTCCAGTCAAACGGTCAGGTTGAACTTCGTCAACCTGTTGGTAAGAGTATAACCAAGTAAATTTGACTCCTCACTCCTCTCTCTCTCTCTCTCTCTTGACAAATGAAGGGTCTTACATTGTCTGCAATTATTGCAAGAAAAACTACCTATTTCTGTATGCGAGATAGCATGTAAGGTTACCTCAGCATCGGTTTGAATGTATTCCTCGTCCTCTTCCACTGGCGCAGGTGATGGGTCCTCGTCTTCGATTGGTTTCTACGTTAGAAAACAAACAAAAATGTTTATGTTACTATTATCTATTCGTCTTTGATATTGATGTACTACTAGTGATGTATATCAAAACATTTTTTTTTTCAGTTTGCAAGAATGTTCTTTGAAAAATAATATCGTGCGTTGTTCTTGAACCACTGATAAATATTAACGTTAATGCTATTTTTGATTTGAGGGTAAAAGGATCCTAGGGAAACTATGTTAGCTTACCCTCGTCAACAGGGCAAACAGCATAGCGAGCAACATCAGCTTGAAGGGCTGCACCAGGAACAGGTCGGTGAAAAAAGACGTCACGAAGGTAAATACCCAGGCCTCTGCCTTCGCCTTGCCAAAGCTCAGCGTGTAGAGAACTGTGAAGAAGGCAGCCACGAAACTAGCAGACCACACAAGCATCCAACCTGCAATTATATTTCATGGTAAAAAAAAAATAAAAATAAAAGCTTATGTAGATTGTGAGATAAATACAATTACCATAAGAATAGACTAAATGTTGTTTATTCGCAAATATGGTTTCGGAGGTCAATATTTTTAATGAGACTTTCTTCACTCATCCTAACCTTTGGATGGTATATTTTTTTCAATCTCTATTCAAACATTGTAAAAGTTTAAGTCCTGGCAATCAACCTATAACATATCTTACCACAATCTAATGTTGAGAAAACACTTGAGGGGGGAAACGATTGTAGAATCTCTACTCACCTAAATACACAACCCACCAGGGGAGTGATGACTTCTTCTGAGCCACGACTTTGTCGTCGTTACCTTTGACGGTGCTATCTTCGGTCTGAATCTCTACTGCCGGCTTCACATTATTAGTGGCAACGTCTTTGCTTCTTCTCCTCAAATCCACGAATGGGGTGTTAGTTGGGCAGTAATTGTAGGGTGTGTTTAGAAAAACATTGCGCGGGATAGCTTCGTTGCTCTTCGGCGAGTCCCTTGAGCATGTAGGGGTACCGTCACTTGTTTGGGAATCTGCTTTCTTTTTGCCAGCGTCTGTTTGTGGTCTCTTCCCGGAGTTGCGAAAGAAGAAGACGATGAGAAGGTTGACTGGAAGGATGATAGCCGCGCTCTGTATGCCGATCATAAGCTGAAAAAGCAAGAAAAGATTATTTCGTAAATAATCACTATGTAGCTATTATGTTCTTAATGTCAGCAATTTCAATAAAAATACGATTTTACTACTGTGACTTTGAGTTATTATAACATATCTGCATTTCTCGATATAGGTTAGACATCCAGGTAATAAGATACGCCAAAAAAGTAGTTACTCAAGCAACTGGATACGGTTTTGGAAACGGTTAGTCGTTTCAACTACTATCCAATTGTTTTCGTCAGTGACACTGAAGCTTCGAAGAGATCTTGTTGGAGGGGTTTTATATATCCTAGCTGTGATCTGTAAAAGAGATCTAGTTTAAATTTCTAACTGTTTCCAAATCCAAATCCAGTTGCTTAAGTGACTACTTTTAAGCGTATATCTGCATCTAATTGCTCGTGATTGTTATACCTGAGGTAGAGAAATCGGAGGATTAATTTCTAAACCAGCAATCCTTAGCGGCTCGGGAGGGTCGAAGTCGTCCCCGCGACCGAAGAACATGATGTTGGTGAGCATGGTGCTGTAGAGCAGCGTCAGGCAGCAGGACAGGCGCTGGACACGGGTGAACGGGTGAACGGGCAGGGCGGCCGGCCACGGAGAACCACAGGTGACCATCGTTCATGTCCCTGGTTGGCATCAATTAGTGCCAATTAGTATTTAATCCCACAAAAGAGGAAATATATAATAACATCAAACATTTTTTTTTATTGCAACATTAATACAGTACAAAACATAGTGGCGCCCCCATTCAAGCACACAGGCTTATATTAAAGACACCACTGGACAAAATAACAACGCAACATAGGACAAAAAAGATGAAACGGGTACGGGAACGCCTAATTCTAAAAAGAAACGGACGGATAAACTTATGTTACCAATAGTAAATGATAAAGATAGTCAAAAGGCAATTTTAAAATCGTTTTGTTTCGGATAAATATGATTGAGTTATGGAGAGAATTTCGGAATTTATATCAGATGTCAGTAAAGCCGATCCTTTAAGTAGCAGATAAAGAAAAGAACTATCAGATAACGAATTTAAATATAACATAGGAATATTCAGGTTTTCAAGTCTGTCTAAGAGGAGTGTACGTTGTTGAACATGATTAGGACAGTGAAGCAGTCAAATATTTGCAATTTCTAAGGTTCGATATCCAGTCAAGCAATATTCAAAGAACACCCTCCGATTTAATTTGGGAATTCCATTATTATTTGGGAGTGATCTTCCAGATCTCAGCAACCGTACACCTAGATGGGCTGATATCGTAAGCTGTAAGTATAAATGATGTAAGAAATACGTAGCAGCCAATAACGACCCCCTGGGGATTAATCTAAATCGGCATAACTGTACATAATTATGCTTAACTATGCATAACTTTTGAGGGTTATGCATAATTATGCATAAGTTTCCAAAGTTAAGCATAATAAGCATAAGGTCCAAAATTTTGCATAATCATCAGAGCCCTTATGCATAACCCTTTGAACAAGCATAGTTATGCATAACCCTTGGAACCTTATGGATAAGTATGCATAACTCTTGGATAACTCTTGGAACCTTATGCATAATTATGCATAACCATTGGAAACTTATGCATAATTATGCATAACCCTCAAAAGTTATGCATAATTATGCATAATTATGCATAATTATGTACAGCTATGCCAATTTAGATTAATCCCCAGGGGGTCGTTATTGGCTGCTACGTATTTCTTACATCATTTATACTTACAGCTTACGATATCAGCCCATCTGGGTGTACGGTTGCTGAGATCTGGGAGGTCACTCCCAAATAATAATGGAATTTCCAAATTAAACCGGAGGATGTTAAAGACAAATCACACTCTATATACAACTATATAAGATATGTGATGATTTGCTCAACTGGTGTTGTTAGTTATGTATGCATTTACTCTTTTGCCAGTTTATTCAAGTGAAGCAGAAAAAAAAATAATGGACGTTGATTGAAATGACCAGAACTAATTTCCGTATTGTAATTAGTTTGGAAATTGTATTGTCTTTAACTATTGTTTACCTTGATGTCTAACCGCCATAATACCACAAGATTAATTTTGAATATTGATATTTTGGTATACAGCACTCTGGAATCTTGCAAAAGACGTTGTGATGATTACCTAGAGCTTTTGGCCAGGAAAACGTTTCGAAACTTGGTCATGTCCTCCAGGGACGCTGTGGGGATGATGCGGTGGATCTTGCCGTCATCTTCATTGATAGCGAGCCATCTGCAATGCAGATGCGTTTTCCAATAAGTAAAAAAAACGTCGTAACAATAATTTCAAGTTATTAGAATTAAATCAAGCCATTTGCATAGCGCAGATGGGATTTTCAACTAGGTTTCGTTGTTACCGGTGAAATATTATGTTATTCTGGAAATTTAATATTGAGGTATTCTAAATAAAATAAACACCTGTTAGCTAGGAAGTAGGTTGTTTCGTTGGTTCCTCTGTTGACGACAATCACTTGGTTAAGGAACCTATTATTGGAAACAAAAATACAGTCATTCATGATACAGCGATTAATGGTGGACAGAGTCTTTAATCTACATCACCTTTGAGCAATTATGCTTTCAGTCATAGGACTCCGTATGTGGAAATGCACGATTGGAATTTCTTGCTTTGCCTTTGGTATTCTAAAGCCGTAAGTTACTACATTCCCTACCACACATGTGTAAATTATTACTAACAGTGAATATCTTCTACCGGTAGATTCTCAGTTGGACGCTGTTAAAACATAATCAAACTTTGCAAGACCGTTTCCAGAGATCCCGAATGAAAAATCTACCTTATGTAGTGACGTATGATCAAGGACAATACAATGTCCTTAATCATACTAAAACACATCAAGGACAGTATATATGACATCATTGGTACAATCACTCGAAGACATCATGATGTCCTTGGTGCAATAAAGCGAAAACACATTAAAACTAAGGACATTATCTATATTAAGTATGCATTCTTTATTTATTATGTCCTTGGTGTAATTAAGTGAAAACACATCAAGGACAACATCTGTATAAAGTATGCATTCGTTATTTATTATGTCCTTGGTATAATTAAGCGAAAAACACCAAGGACATTATTTATGATGTCATTTGTGAAATGACAATGATTGTAAAATATTAACTAAAAAACATTAAGAACACTATAATGGCCTTGGTATGATCATTAAAAAATGCATTAAGAAAATTAAAATGTCCTTGATGTGAGTTGAAGTGAGAAATGGAACAAAAAGCATGAGTAGATCGTAATGGCTTATCCCTATGCTTACCATGCTGGGCTGTACCCGGCGTTGTTATGCCAGGCTTGCATGTGAGTCAGCCCCCCTAACGGCTGTTCCGTGGAGACCAGGAAAGAATCCACACTTCCCTTTTCGAACAGAATCCTATTGGGGTCCCTGAAAGTGATGGTTGGACTGCTTTCCTCAAATCCATGCAGGGCGATGGAAATCTGAAATGCACGTTACTGTATGTGACTATAGAAGAACGACAATTGTACTTGATACAATGCATGGCAACAACTATTACACAAAGTACAGAATAGAGGTATAGGATAAAGCTAAGCAACCTAGCAATAAGGGCTAACATAATTATTTGACATAGTATGACTTTTCTTAATTCAGTCTGTTATTTTTTTTAAATGTTTTATTGAATATGAGCATCTGTGCTTTTTGTCTGATGCTTTTTAAATGAATTTGAATAAAATGAAATAAAATAAAATGAAAACAATGAGTTTAAACTTTTAAAAACCCTACTTCGGCAGTTGTCCCAGCGTTGCCTTTAAATCCCGTGTACACCGTGACCACATACTGGCACTCTTTGCGAGGATTCAATCTATGGCCAGGCAGAATCCGAACACCTGCCTATGTCGTAAGAAAAATTGTATTAGTCGAGATAGATATGTGATACATTTATGATTCAACTGTAAAGGGAAAATAAATCCATTGCATTGCCATCGTGCCGGTGCTGCTAATACTAATTCATTTTGGTCCATTTTTGAAACAGTAAATCGAGTTAGTTGAGATTAACTTGTACTTTTTTTCTTTAGCAGTAATGTCTTAGACGAACACAGTAGAAACAAATGCACAGTTAATCAACGAAATTGTCTAAGTTCAAAAAATAATTAGATAAAGATACAATTTAACATAACGCACGCCCTTTCGTAGGCTGCTTGGTACGTAACGCATCGTTCAATTTGTATTTAGTTAGCAAATATGGACGATAAAAATAATCGTTGCCTTTTCTCCTTACTTTGGTCAGATCTCTTCTGTCTGCCTTCCTGGAAAACAGGAGGAGCAACAGATAGGACCCGAACACTGTCAGCACCAGGACGAGTCCGGCTGGGTTCTCCAGGACGTTCGCGGACAGGGCTTCCTGGATGTTTAGCGGATTCGGCGCCACGAAGCCTGAGAACTTGGTCAAGTGGTCACATCGACAGTGCATGTGCGTCTTATTGGACATCGCCCCTGCCTGGAAGTCAAAAGCACAAATACCAAGTGTTAGAGCAAAGATATATAGATGAAAGCAACATAGTTTGCAATGAACTGAATCCTAATGTGTACATAAAAAAAGTCTGAGAAACAATACTAGGTTGGTTATCTTGAGACTAGGCCAATAACATGTGTCCACCGCTACCTTCTTAACGCCATGGAATCAAGAACTCAAAAGACTCGTAACTAGTTAACTGTAAAAAGTTGATTGGTTAAGGGACTAGGTAAGAGGTATTATGATTTGGTGTAACATATACTATATAGTCATTGTTATTGGATGGATTCTAGTAATGATAGCTCAATGGGGATGATGAATACATTTAAAAAAACACTCTTGCACACGCATTTGGTGTATTGCTTATTGTAGATAAAAAATATCTCAACAAATTATATAACGTATTTGCAATGCCTAAAATTACGTACTTAAGACTTGTACTGATATTGGTCGTAATGTTGCTTAAGTGAGTCAGTGTAACGATATCTGTTAATAAATGAACCAATATTAGTCAAAGAGGTCTCTAGCCCTTTTTTAAATTTAGATCTATTGACTAACATGTATGGGATGGTGGTCAAAATAGCATGTTATAGAAAAAAAGAACCTACACTGCAGCCGTCGCTCTGCCACAGATGAATGGGTTCCTCAGCGAAATAAACACAGGAAGTCTCAAATACGGACAGAGTAAAGTCGACTACGTCTCCACTATCCACATCCGTCTGAGTGCCAAACTGCACTCCTGAATTGAAACATTAACATGATAAATAATAGAGCTTCTACCCGTTAGGGAGAACAATGTCTTCATCAAACCAGTTCCCCATTGCCTTGAATGCGTTGTACCATTAACATCAATCGCAAAACACTATTAATGCAAAACATCCTACACTGCGTACGATAATTATTAAGTTCACATTATTACGTACACGTACACAGCGAAATGCTTTGTGATGAATGTCTCTAACTTGTAAACGATTATTTTCTTGACCTTTGTTTTGATTTGCATAACAGTACCCATATGGATTTTTTGTTACCCATTTTACAGCAGTGTGCACCTAGTATCATAAATCTCATTATGCATCTGCATGTATACATATCAGCGTACCAACGTAATACTCGGTCATGTTCACCACGTCTGCGTCAGTAATGTCAATCTCATCCTCTGGAAGATGCCACATGTACGGGTCGGCAGTTAGGAACGTGTTGTTTATCCACTTAATGGAGAACAGTTGATCGTCTGGAACAGGCAGCGTAGTTGTCCAGTTGTACTGGTCTGTTGTAGGCGGCACGTGTTTGCTCAGGACAACCGTGACATTTTGAGGGTTGAGGAAACTGTTGAACTCTACCAAGATTCCGAATGACGACATGCTCTTCTTGGCGAAGATCTGAAATGTCTGTGATCAGAAAAAAAAGAATAAAGGGAATTGAAAAGAAATCATCAGTGCAAATAACAAAAAGCCCTACATGTGTACCCCAAATGACCTATGGTGAATTTATGGTTTATTTAGTCTGTCTACAACACTGGAACAAATTCAACTTCATTTTTATAACATTACATATAGTATAATGTTACACTACTCCCATTCCATTCTGGCTTGCTGCACACCAACTTATTATAATACTTTCGTTTTAAAGGAGGTAATGGTATTAACTTTTGTTCAAACCATAAAAAGACAAGGTTCAATATAGCCTCTACCAGGCTCCGTGGATCGGTGGTCTAATTGTAGAAATTGGACAAATAGAGTCAATAGTACGCTAGAGGACTCAGCAGACCAGAAGAGTCATTTCCAAGAAAAAAATATTCTGACCGTACCGAGGACTTCCCTAGCATACTATAGACTCTATTTGTCCAATTTCCATAATTAGACCACCGACCACGGAGCCTGGTATAGGCTAGGTTCAACGAACGTGGGATCAGCATACCGATAACTCCCCTTGTGAAGCTGCACTGTTAAAGATGTACATGGAGTCTTCTGGGCTTGCCATGCTCTTTCTCCGCGTCAGGATGTCGACGGGATCTCCCAGGTTGGAAACTTGAAGTGTTCGGTTTGCACACTTTACACTGAGCCCGGGGATGTCGGCCTGGATCTCTTTGGAATTATTGGAGTACTCAAATGGGTTGAAATTGGACTCGTAGAACTGTAATAAAAGGAATTCGCTATCAATCAATCAATGAATGAATGATGAATTAACCAAGCTACTAACGATTTAGAAAGGTCTGAATAATAACCACCAGGTATCAATGGAAAAAAAATAACCTTAGAGTGCAAGATGTAGCTATAAATATGACAAACTAGTGTCTTTGATTTGTTGAAAACATTCGAAAACAAATAAAGGAAAGATGAAAACTGAAATCATGCTTTACAAGATAATTTCTTGCTGTATTTTTGCAAGTTGGGATTAAGCATACTTACCTGTACACCAACGGTATCATCTGGAGGGCACTGATCTCCGATGAGTGGGGGGAGGGATGACACACGTATGAGGCAGTCACTTGCTCCTCCAACCTGGTAAACCTTTTCTGCTAGCACGCTTCTATTTTGCCGTTGAATCCTTATATGCACCTAATAGAAAAACATCAAATATATTGGATCAGGAATAGTGCAGCATTTAACATCAATCTGAGAAATCAATGTTAAAAAAATGGCTCTTTTAGAAGACAAAGTATTTACACATCGATATGAGCAAACATCTAACAAGAACCAGCCTGATAGTAGACGTGCCTGGATTCAAAGACACATGCAAATATACATGCCAACATACGGTTGTTAGTTCGCCATATTGTCATCGTATCCAGATATCCTTAGAGTAGATTTTTGTAGCTGTATAGGTTTTCACCTGTGAGGTGTAAATATCTGCAAAAATCTCATCATCATCTGGATCTGTGAACTCCGGCATCAAAGCGTTGAGCATGATGTCATCAAGCACGTCTAGAGCTTCAAACCCGACTGTCGTGGCGATCTTGCTCTGCAATGTCAGAAAAAATCACAACATAAATGTGCACCGCTACATAATGACATTTCTCTACCGACGTTTCGACAGCTGCTCTGTTGCCTTCGGTCTGGCAAAGTGACATTTTTTTTCATGCCACATTGTGACTTGATCATCAAGACAAGGATGCGCTTTCAAATGTGACTATTTTGCCTTTCACTTCGCTGCAATACAAATGACAAAGGTCACATTGCTAATGAATGTAGATTTATGTAGGGTTGGTAGAGAAAAGATACTGTCGTATTTTTAAGAAAATGATCAACCAGTCTGATAGAACATACAATTGCATGCATTACTCAATATCCATCAGTGAATGGGCGGTCTTTTAGATGGATGGTGTGTGGGATTTGACATGCATTATCCAAACGTTCACATTTATCCGCACTTACATCAATGAAAAGAACAACTAATGGAGCTAACATTTCAACATACAAGTATAATTAAACCATACCTCATTGTAAAGATAACAGCAAATCAAACATAAGCATTTAATAATGTAAATGTTCTTTTAGCTCATTTTGAAATACATGCCTCATGTCAAAAGAAAATAGTGTGTGTGCAAAACAAAAGTGACTTAGTTTGAAGGACATACCGCTTCTAAGACGTCGGAGTAAGTGATTCCTGCCTCTCGGTCCGATAAAGACAGGGTCTGAGATGCCATGAAAACATTACCCACCGCTGAGAACAAAGGTGAAGTTGTACATTAGAGTTTTTACGTAACATCAGGGACATTGTTCATCCCTTTACACACTTTTAATCACTCACTCGCCAACTCACCCACTCACTTACTCAATAAATCGCTCACTCAAACTCACTAACCTACAGCCACATACACTCAAAAATGTAATTCACCTGAAAACATAGAGCCGGCAGCTCGGTTCACGGCATCAACAGAAAGTATGGTACTGTTTCCCGACATCTGCCGTAAGCTCTCAAATGTGGACTTGAGAACGGATGAGGCAAGGACCTGAACAGAAGTATAAATCATTATTAGTTAAACGTAACAAACCTCTAAAGTGGATTTAACCTACTAACAAACGATATTTTCCATATACTGCAATCATGCCCAACTCGTATATCCATCTACGTACTATAGGTCAGTTTCTTTATACAGTATTCCAAATCCAAGACCAGATCACTTCAGTACAGGACTGTACTTTTATCGATAATATTTTGTCTTTCTGTACGTAGCCTCGTAGTACTATTGTCTGTATAGATATAAGTTGTTATTGGTTGCCATACATTGTATCTTATGCGATTGTTGAGCAATAAGATATTTATTCATGCAAATACAACAAAATGAGGCCTTTTTGAGTTATGCTTTCATCCACAGAACTACAAACTCACATGCGTGTTAAGAAACTGTACCGAAAATAAGTACATTTTGGGTGAAGGTAGTAAATTAATACTAACCATAGACTCAGGAGACAGTTGATCTGGGAATGCTGTAACAAGTAGCAGTACGGATGCAACTCCGTTCACGCTCTCATAGTCCTGTAAAGGTTGTTGTAACTGTGCCATAGCTGCAATAGTCTCGGTTATAGTCTGCAAATACATTGAATGAAGGTTTTTGTATTAGGTTTGAACTGGTAGAAGTCAATTCGCTATTATGTGTAATTGTCCCTGCTTGTATAGAATCCATTATCACCAACGCTGCCCGTGAGTCTGTGTAATGTTTTGTCACATTTTGTAATAAATTCCCTTTTCTGATGTCCTTGATATTCACCAGAAACAACTAAAGAAGTGACAACTTAAGCAAGGCTTTAATACTAATCACTACTAAAGGTAGCCTGTTTTAAGGCCGGAGTTTGCCGTTGTTGTCCACGGTTGTACTGCACGGTGTTGGGTGGCAGGTCTCATCACCCACCTTACACCTTACTTTACCCCGCACCCCTACCCCTAATATAAGATCATTTCTGCACCTGGTTTGAGTGAATGAAACAGTGTGAAAATTACCTTTCCCGAGGTAGCCAAATTAGTTAGTGGCTGTAATCTAAACCGTTACCTGAATAAAAAAAATGAAATATCTACTAGCGTTGCCACATGGCCCACAGCCACTTAAGACGTTAAAATCAGACTTTAGCAAATATGATTTACATTTAAGTGGCATTTGCAGTCGATGTCAAGCCTTATAAGATACTGACTTTGGCATGTTCCACCTATTTTTCTAGTCTAAATGTACATGTATTGATTTGTTCTGCCAGTTCATTCTAGTAAAGCTGAAGTAGATTGATGGATTAGAAGTACAGTCAAACCTGTATTAGGGGCCACCTATACAGAGGGGCCACCTGTCCATAGCGGCCACTTTTTGTCGGTCCCTTGGGTATTTTATCTACAAGTTGCCACCTCCATACAGAGGCCACCTGTCTATAGTGGCCAAATTTGTCCGGTCCCTTTAGTGGCCGCTATAGACAGGTTTGACTGTAATTTTACGTTATCATCTAACGGTTGTAGATATTGAAATGCATTCGAATAAGACTGACACATCGGAATTTCTTTCTAAAATGTATATCGTTGAAGAGGTTCGATTGTCACATATGTATACAGTTACTACCGATTTTCTTCCAACAGAAGCCGTTTCTCGTGTTCTCTCGCGAGACCGAGACCAGGCTATTCTCCATGACCAAGATGTGCTGTCAGACATCGACATTTTGTGGAGGTATATTCTTTATCTTTTAAACAGTCACTGTTGGAAGAAAATTGGTGGCAAATGTTTAAAGATGTTGTGCGCTTTCAAACCTCTGAGACGTCTTCTCCGCTGTCCGCTAAGACACCGAGAGCTCCTGAAGCAGTGGCAGCGGCAAGGAACGCGTCTTCTGCGCCCCCTACATCTATCATGGTGAAGAACGTGCCTTCTCCGTTATCATACAGCCCTGCCATGTAAGATGCCAACTGATCCAAGGAAGGGGTAGATATCTGAAAAACGCAATGCGGATGCATGTTCTCTTCCTGAATGCCCTTTCTTTATGATACAATTCCTGTGCTGGCTTTCTTGTACAATACCTTTGCTTAATGTTAATCTTAATGTTTTTTCTTAGTAGGCCATGTTGATTTTATCTTAAGGGTGCTTTCTGTGCATGCATTGATTTTCGGCCGTTTTCAAAGTAAAAAAATGGAATCATGTTATAAGTCGTACAAATTAGCGAACTATCTGAGAGTCGTGCATTTTGAAAATTATATCGAAAAATGTATACTCCTGGCATAAGAGAGAGAGTGAAAGAGAGAGAGAGACTCCTTTACGGAAGCAACAACAACGACGCAAGTTAAAAATTGTTGTTCTTACCTCGATAGGCTGTAGTTCAACTTCTGTAGATCGCCCGTCAACGGAGAACGCCCGCAGGACAATGATGACAGTACCTGGTGCTATGTCAACCATCGTCGTATATCCAACCTACCAATATGAAAAAAGGATAAGGGTGATTGGTTTTCGATATCCTTGCTATGACGTAGTGTTGGTTGATTACAGATAGCTTTTTTAGTATGTAACCAATCGTTCTACATTTTAGTACTACAGTTTCTCTTTACTATTTACATTATGTAAATAAGTACAGATGAAGGAGAAACTTGTCTGTGCTAGTAATGATATGTGTGCAACTACTAACGGAATACCTGGGCTGCAAAAAAACGTTGATACGGACATTTGGGACTCTATTGTTATCCGTTAATCAGAAAATTGCCATAATCAAGTCCAATATGTCTCTGGAGCCTTTGCCTTTGACAAATTTAAAATTGGGGTCTTTAGTCTATGATTTCAATTAGCATCTTAACACCTATTTTTACTGAGACAGACCAGTTGTCATACTTACCCAGCCGGTATACAAGGACATGATAAACTGTATCACTGTTGGCGGGTCGTCTCCAGGAAAGCGGACTGTCGGTGTGTCCACTCCAGAAGGTATAAACTCGTACTTCACCTCCATTTGAACTGGTCCGTACTCATCAATGTAGTCTGTGAAAGTCAAAACAAATGAACAGTTTGGTTTATCAAAAATCAGCGTGCTCACATCGTCATATTTCAAAAAGCTTTTCTAATTTCCTGAACATTTTATTTTCATCTCTCCTTATTTCTGTTGCTTAATATACTCTTGATCATAACAAGCAGAGAACTAAAGAAGAACAAAATACCTGATCTATTAAAGAAGTGCAAGCTTACATCGTTACAAATAAAGTTAAAGTTTTCTCCAAAAGAACACAAGCAATAAATTAACATTTTATTTTAATCTCTCATTTTTGTTGCTCCTCCCCTTCACGATGCTTGAGAGGTAAAGGCATTAAAGCCGTTTTTATTGATTTCCTGTGTCTCGTGCAAAGTCTATCTCTCTCTTTTTATATCGCGTGCACCTTTCCGGGCGGATTAATTTGATTCACTTACACTTTTTTTCAGACTCAGAATCCCTACTCTTATTGTGGTAGGGTCTCTAAAGTGCTCTCCTCAAACACCGGACCTCCATTTAATGTCAGATATATATGTCTCAAGTCGAAAATAGATACTCATTTACACGTGTGTGGAGTGAGAAAGTATGTGACACTGTGAAAAGTCTACCTCAAGGCATACACTGGAACCTGTCAGGCATCCGAACTCTGTACCTCCAGGTCTTACATTCAGTCTTTCCAACCGTAACAAAGAGACTGTGCTAGCTCAATTGTCTGCACCAATAGTTCCTAAAACTCTATATAATTTACGCCAATGTAGGTTATAATGTAGGTAGTAAGATATGCGAAAAAGTAATTACTCAAGCAACTGGATATGCTTTTGGAAACGATCAGATGTTTCAACTTTAACCCAGCAGTTCTCGTCAGTGACACTGAAGAGATCTTGTTGGAGAGGGTTTTCAATTCACAGCTAGGATATATAAACCCTCTCCAACAAGATCTGTACAGTGTCACTGACGGAAATTCCTGGGTGGTATTCAAAACGTCTGACCGTTTCCAAAACCATATCTAGTAGCTTAAGTAACTACTTTGAGGTGTATGTATGGTTTAAACATGTTCCATTGTTATTAATAATGTAAATTATTACCATCACAGGTGATACAGAACTTGTCCACCACTGCTGTGCCGCCGGGAGGAATGAGCCTGCAGGGCTCGGTGGATGGGTCCCCGGAGCTCCGCCAGGGGCTCAGCGGCACCCGGAACCTCCACTCCGCGATTCTTGGTGAGTCCGGACCATAGGCATCGTCTGTGAGCCTGATCGTGTAGTTGCCAGCCACCTGAGTAGAATAGAACAACATCAGGCTTAAGGTATTTAGATTGGCTAAATCGGCATTTTGGTCTTCCACTGTTTTCTCATTAATGAATAAAGAAAGAATTGAGTCATACCAAATATTGAAAGACGGGCATGAAAAATTCTAAATCTGATGTTTTGGGGCCACATTGATGATGTCATCAGATTTTTATTGCCCCTAATATTATTATTTTTTCTATGACAGAATGCAGCACTTTGGTACATACCACTGCATTGAAACTATGTTTTTTGTGTGTATAATGATGAGAGCTACAAACTCATGGTTGCGCAAATTGATATCTACTAACGGTCCGAGTTATTGATTTTTTTTAATCAGATGAAAAATATTTTCTAATTACAACAGATGTAATTCCATCACATTGCTAATGTCACCAATCACATTACAACAAATAATTCCTCATTACAAGCAACTATGACAAATATTATCCATTGAACGAGTTGTTTGTACAGACTACACACTCTTATTACGTTATTGCACATCCGATATTTTATCCCCTTTCCATAAGGATGGTGCATTTACTGCGCTCTCTATGCGACTTAAAATTTGACATATCACCCAACGATTTGTATAGAAAATAATATTTTTACATTATGTGTGTTTCGTTGTCTTCTCGGTCACACTTTTATAAAATACCCAGTGAAAAAGCGAAAGATACACATATCCTATTTAGGTCGCAATGACAGCGTAGTGCGACTCACAGGACAGAAATACTAGCCACCCTATGCCAACTCTAGTGACGGTGATAAATCCCCGTACATTAACCAGTTATCGAGATTGATTCAACAGAAAGTACTGATTAGTAATAGAAACGTACCCAGAAGACGTCTGGACGCACAATAATTTCCGTGTCAGAAGACCAAGACACGTCAGTATCGAAATCAAGGCCGGGGAACTCGGCAGGAGATTCCACCAGTGTCCAGTCTGTGGCCGCCGCGTCTTCCGTGTACAGAGCCAGCTCCTCAGACACCACGTAGTTTTGGGAATTACAATTAGTTCTGCATCTGTATTAAACGATAATACAGAAAAATAAGATTCTAACCACATATCAATGAAAATAACGTCTAAGTATTACTTTTGAAATGTAGTTGTTCTAATGATATTAGAAACACGACAGACGTATAAGCTAGAATTTAAGGGGAAACCATTATCAATATGCCCACTGCAGATCAACAAAAGCCACTAGCTATAGGCAGCACAAAATTGCACCACTAGATGTGTGCTCCCACCGCACTTATGTTGAGCTTGCGTCACTGCTGCGTTCGTTTACTGTGTCACCATTTTGCTATTTTCTCCGCTAGATTATTTATAATCGTAATACGTAAAAGTATGACTTATTTGACGACAAAATACACAACCCCGCAGTGACGCAAGTTTCACACAAGTGCGGTGGGAGCGCACCTTTACCCCTACACCAAGAGCTATTAACCACTCAAAAGTCTCAACTATAGTATTTCCAATGCGCAAGATCTCAAAGTCGGAAGTTTCTATGCAGTACCGAAGAGGCCCATTATCGTA
>NC_049990.1:14472552-14490975 GCF_000003815.2 Branchiostoma floridae | reverse complement strand
CTCTAAGGCACCGTTGGGTCTGCTTGGAGACTACATTATCGAACTTAAACTTGTTCTCCCGAACAACTCCCCACCTGCCAAATATCCATCTACAGCCTCCATAGTCGTACTGCTTACAAACAAACACAACCATACATACGTACACAGCAACAAAAGCAGGCATGGAATCAAACACATTAACCTTATGGTGAAGGTAATACATACTTCAGATTGAGAGTGGATTCACCGGGATGGATGGTAAGAAAGCTATAGACAGGAGGACGCCCTTCGGCCTCCACCACTACGCTGATTCTGACGGTGGCACCCTGCTGGCGATCACACTTGGCCTCGAAGTGTAACAATCCTCCGTCTGGATCGGCGTCGTCCATCTGTTTACCAAGAATGTTGTCACAGGGCACCAGTCCAGCATTGTGTGCTAGGTGGAGAAAGGAAAATTTGCTTTTATGTCGAATACATTAAGCTCTAAATAAAAAGGCCCCTTCACACGAGAGCATAAAGGAGTCGGTATACCATCCGAATGAATTTTTTTCTATTCTTGGGAATTATTAGTGTATTCTAGATATTCTCACAGCGTTCCAGGTATTTGAGCCAGTTATTTTGGCTGTCCCAAAGTTTTTGACATGCTAAAAATTTTCCAGGTGTATTAATTCTAAAGTGGAGAAATATCGAACGGCATTTAAAGTGTATTTTAACTATTCTAACTGCAGTATGAACGCATTGTACGGCACCCCAACTTTATTCTAAACATTCTTATCTCAATCGATGGAGAACCGAAACGAAAAGCCACTTCGAATCCTGACAAAATTTGGCCAAAGGAATATCTGGAATACATTGAATTTCTAAGATACACTACGAATTCCCAGGAATAGAAAAGAATTTTCATTCTGACCGGTAAAGATCCCGATTGGAGTTTCTGCCGATCGGAATACTAGGAGTCTGTTATTGTCACGGTTGTCACGCATTTATACATACTTAACCTCAAACCACATGGATGGGAGTTTAGAAATTGTGACTGTCTTTTATTTGTGTTAAAGAAACATTTATCTTAAGATTTACAAACTCCGATCAGCATCTACACAATGTACCCACCAAATGGCAATCAATATTCACTCTGACATGCACCTACATTACGCCTTGTTAACTTAGCTAGTTTGCAGAAATAGATGATAATAATGACAAGAAGAACTTTGATGCGGTAATGATGGACAGCCACTCCATTGGAGTATGGTGAGTCTAACCTATTGTTACAATGTATGGAAATACATGGGAGTTGGACAACGTGTCTTGGTAATATCTAAAAATACGTCTGGACATGTACCACAGCTGGGTATTGGACATTCTTCCCATCTCTTGGCCGGGTCCACAGTGTAGCACCAGTTGTAGCCATCTCCGCCAGGGTCTCTGCACTTGTTTCCAACGTCAGGCTCGGAATTTTGGGGTGACTGGGTCTCCGAATGTGGCGAGTTAGTGCCCCAACTGACAGAGGAAAGGAAGTATTTCTGGTAAGATGAGTGTAACTTTTTTTAAATTTCAAACTGTTATCAAATTGATATTTCATAACGTTATATTAGATATATAAATTGAAAAAAAAATTAACTACCTTCACCTGACTATTAACTCTGTCTGAATGGATGCTCGACACAGTGTGTCTCAACATCCATCAAACAACAAAGTAAATTAACTGTGCATGTAAAAAGTACAAAACAATGTAGAAATTCACCAAAAGCATGAGATTATAAATCTGAAATGTCATTTTGAATACAAATGCATACGTTTGGCAGTCCCGTCCCTCCAAGGTATAATTTATATTTCCGCCATAGTTCTGTCCATTCACTCGACAGTCGTCACCTATGAAAGATATAAAGGAATGCGTCCATGAAAAGTGATAATAAGTATTTTAATCCATACACTGTTGCCATGCCGCTACAGCTTATACAATGAGGGTATGCGTTACAAATCCTCCACTTTGGGCGAAGATAATCAAGTCCCGACAGTGTGTCTATTATCCGCGGCACTTTCTAAAAAACCGAAATTCAATACTAATTCATGTCTCATATTCTAGACAACATGACAGTTTAAAACCACCATACATCGACATAATAACTCTAAAACTCTGTGTTTAAATGCCTTAGATATATGTTATCCTGCGAATAAAGGTGAACTAGCATAACTCATTTGTTAGTAATTTGTCTGTAATATTGAACAAGATAAAGAAGGCGTGGGAAGGTTTACTCGATTTGATAGAGGATATAAGATTATTCAAATTTTTCTCATATTTCACTTTATGAAATTGTTTTGAAGTTTGTCTTACTGTAGGGCAGCTCACAGATGAACCTGTTCAGCGAGCTGCAACTGATATCGTCAGACCAGCCACCGGATGTTACTTGTGCGCAGGCGTCAGCCGTGGGGGCTGATGGATACCCAGGTGCCCAAGCAGACCACGTGACATCGGTGCCGTCCGAAAGAGACCACAGCCCATCACCATCCTCATCCATTACTCCTATTGTTCGGGTTTCTCCTCCTATTTACATTAACAGTCAATGGTAAAAATCAGGCAGTTGCGCAAAATCATGGTACATTGGCAGGAATGGTAAATGCCAAAACAATTTTTTACACACACTTTAGTTGAAGCATTGTGCTCAAAGGCAAAAGTAAATACCCCCTAGCATTTTTCATGCCCTAGGGACAATGGGTCGGTTGCTGTCTTGGGGCCAACTTTGGATTCAGGTTTCTGAGCCAATTTTATTCCTTTCAACTCCTTTAACCTTTAGCAAATTTTGTTCATTTCTGTGTTATTACATCATTTTTATTTATGTAACTCTGTTTTTTCCGATGGCGTTGCTAGCATAAGGGTATCGAATTTTTGTACATATCCCTTTGTTTTTATGCATTTGTTTGCTAAACATAATCATTTCCCCATCCCATCGTTACCCACTTGAAGTCAATACGCCGTTACCCTTTCACAACTTTTTACTGTGAACCTTCCACGTAGAGGTACGTTGCATAAATAGAAATGACTTTTTTCTTTTACCTTTTTGAAATTGTAGTTCCTTGAGCCATGGCTGCCAGCCTGAGTGAGTCTCATAAACCAGAAACTTCCAGTACCGCGCTGTTCCCTGGAACCCGCCGAACTCCTGCCGCTGGTCTGTCCCTCCCTGTACACAAGTTACGGTCACTACGTCCTCCCAGCTGTACGGACTCCCAATATCCGACTTTTGCAACGTGAAGGCAGAGATGTCATGCACCGTGTCTCCGTAGTTATTTAGTGCGATGCCGATCAGTGTATGGGGCTCTGTGAGGTCCAGTACGATGTACCAGTTGTTGTGGTACCGGCCGGTGCCCACTGCGTCCCAGTAGGTCCCAGTGTTCCCATCTAACGCCTTTCCGACTTCATATGACGCATACACCGGGCCGGTGTAGTCCACAACCCACGAAGGATCACTTGTTAGCCACACACCTGGCGAAGAATCGTAGCGCTAAATATATAGAAATGAGAAAGTCGAACGCACACAAAAAGCAAAATATGTGCCACAAAGGTGTGCTATGCCTAAGAGCAGTTATATACGTCAGGCTATCGAGATACAGAAATATTCACTACAGTGTGACATGTTGGCAGTGGGTTAAACGTCCGTATGGTACATTTAATTTAGAATCATATTATTCAATACGTATATGTACCATTATGCCAGACCGATTTTATTTGATGCTTTCTTATTCGCCTGTCCATTTATTTTCATTTCAAAATTTTCCCAAGAAAATATGATACAGGTTTTGGTATATACATACTTTCAGTCTAACAGCAATTCCTTTTATTCAGAACATTAGGCCATGTTGATTTGATTAAATGGATGACATCCTCTGGGAACTCCATAACTGATGCGAGCGAGCGAATAAAAAAAAGTTTGGCCCCCCAAAAAAGTTGCCTCCAGTATGAAATCCAAGTGTCCAGGAAGGTTTAACATAGGACTAAACACACATAGTATGCCAACAGTTAGGTGTAGGGACCAGTACATTATACGGGTGCAAGACATTTTTTTCTTCTTGGACCAATCCGAAAAAAACAGACCTGGAAAAAAATCAGAGGAACAGGTTTCGCCAATTACAAAATGGACACACTATGTCAGCATTTGGGCCAAGAAGAGGAAGTCAAGTAGAGTTTATAGTCAATTGTACCAAGTTTCTACAGTCAAAGGTACAGAGACAGTTAGCCTTTATTACTTGGGAGATGGATGGGAGATCCGGACCTGAAAATAATCCTCTGGACCTGAACGGGACCTAATTTTCTGTACTGTCCCCCTACCAACAGTAGATTTTTTCTTTCTGTCCTTACAGAAATAAAGTCTTATTCTTTGACTTTAGATTTATTTTGGCATTCTATGGCATTAGACTATGATTAGTTATCTGTTTTATGATACTTTTTTTTTAATCTACAGAATATTTGTGCTCATTTTGCAGCTGCTTTGCACAATTTATGGTGTGGTCGAAACCTTTTTTTTTTGGAAACGGCCGAAAATTGATGCGAGCGCGGATGTCATCCATATAATCAAATCAACATGGTCTTAGTAACAAATCAAAGGGAGGGATTTATTGTATAAAATGTGCCATTAAATCCCCCAGGCTGTTTTTTGTTAGCCATCTTCACCGCAGACTAGTTTAAGTTGCCCTTTTTGTTACATATTTTGACACGGAAATAGTTAAGTTGCATGTGTAAATGGACGGGTTAAGCCTTGCATGTTACTTTTCCGAGCCGTTTGATCCATTCTTTCTGATCAAGGACATTAAAATGACGTCCTTGATGTGTTTTAGTGTGATTAATGTATACATTTATTCTAGCAAGGTCATTAAAATGTCCTTGATAAATGTTATGTAGCAAGAAGAGCTCTTGCCAGCTTCCTTTTTTTTCGCCAATGGACGGAATTTCGTTGCGTGTGACCAAAAAAAAAATCCATCAACCTTCACGGAAAAAATCATACATATCAATATTGATTGCACTTGATTTTTACTTGATCACCATATTTTAAGAATAAAATAACAAAAAAAGATGATCGTATGTTACCAAATCTAAATGTAGACGACTTTTTGATACCATTGTTTAATTCATCGTAGACGTACGTAGATAAACTATTTACATTTATCAACGGTACCTTTTTACACGACATTTTGACAGGAAATAATGCCATAAACACCTAGCCATGAATGCCAGAAATTAAACACGTCGTCTCTCAATCCCACGTCTGCCATCCTAGCCACCAGTGAGACATTTTGTAGATATTCCCTGTACCTGGACTGTTGCTGTGGTTGCAGTTTTTGCCTAGCATCAAGACCGCGCTAGTTTTTCGCACGCTTTTTCATTTTGTGTCATTGTACCATGATTTTGCCTAATGTAAGTTACGAATATATATTTTGATAATGTCATTTGATGCTACTATTGTATATATTATTGTATAGTCTATGTTGTGCCTTGTATGTGTTTTATGTGCGTGAGGGCGGTCTTCACAGGTGCATTTTGCACCTGTTTTTTCCATCCCCTTCACTCTTTGATGAATCCAAAGAAAGAAATAGAACAAGTACATGAAGTCTCTTACCGACACAGTCGTTGAGACGCAAAATTGCAGCCCATTCTTCTTCATCATTCGAAGACGCCAGGTACCCGCCTTCCTTCCTGCACTCCGTCGACGCGTCCGAAGCTGTTTTCCTTGTGTTGTAGACCTTGTACCGGGATCCACCGTAGATCAGGATGTTATCGCGAACGTCGATGCAAACCAGAGCTGTAAAATAAATTAAGGAATCATAAAATACCAGGATTTACAGAAGACAGGTGTTTGTAAAAGAGTTGTATTTACAAGCTATACGCTTGGAACCGAATCTGTTTAAGAAACCTGAATCTTTATCAAGCATACCTCCGTAATATCATACAGGGCACAGAATAAGCTTCCCAATGATATATAATGCAATGCATTTGACAGACCACAATCATGTTAACGAAACTTTTGTTTAGATTCATAATCCCATCTCAGAATCAATTTTGTCATATTGAAGTCGTATGAGGTTTGCGATGGGATCATAAAGGCAATCTACAAGAAATGTCATGTGGTGCTACAATGAGTTTCTGAACTTTTTGTGTTAAATAAAAAACTGCCAAACCCGGATATATCCGGCACACATATACATGCCATGTGTGCCGCACCCGGATATATCCGGGATAGTGTATTCCCCCGAAGTAGCAACTTTGCGCGCGCGTAGTGCACGGACCCCGAAAGTTAGGGACTTCGACCTTGTTCGGGGGGTTCTTTTTGGAGGTCAGCAGCCAACCCTGGTCCTGATAGCATTTTATAGTGCTGAAACTCTGGCAGTTTAAGGGTTTGAAGACACATAATCCCATCACAGAATCACTTTTATCACATTGAAATCCTGTCAATTTCTGCCATAAGACAGCAATCTAGAAGAGAACTCACGTGTTGGGTCCGGGAGGTGCACAACCTCGCACGTCCAGTTGTAGCTGAAGTCACTGCTGGGTATGACGCCTTCAGGGTCCCAAGACTCCTCGACTGCGGTCACCCAGAAATCGCCTCCATCAACAGTCCTGGCGGCGTTGCCGAGCGACGCGACGATATGCAGCGGCGAGAACGTCACGTACGTCTGGGCAACGCCGACGCTTACGTGTGAGCTGCTGGGGGCCTGCATGATCACCTGAAGCTGTGAGAAAAAAATGTTGTAAAGAAATTGCCTCATATGCACATAACGCGATAACCAAATGAGAAAGAACACTCTGTTCCTAATGAACAATCTGTATTGTAATATGTATATAGTATAGTGTTAACATGTAGTGATCGCTCACAATATACCTTTATACAGATAGTTGCGTAATATCACTTGTATCATAGATAGAAAATTACAGACTCGTACTACTGCTAGCAACAAACGCTGTTCTTACTGAACGATCTGCATTGTGATACGTATATATCAAAGTACGCCCGAAAATCGTCGACAGTGTAAAAGGGGTATAAAGCCGGATGAAGAACAGGTTTCGGTATCAAGCATTTGGTGACTCCTAAAAATCGCCCACGATCCTTAAAAATTGCGCTCGGATCGAGAAAAAACGGAGGTATCACTCCCGATCGATGTTCGCAAAAATGCGGGGATCACTACACTGAGCATTTCCAACTGTTAGGTTAAAATGTGGGGGAAGGTAGAAGAAGACATTATACTTTGATATTAATAGAAATATGTCTGTGTGGCGCAACGGCTAGAGCATTGGAATCAGGATCAGCAGGTCCTGAGTTCGATACTCTCCATGCCCCTGCCCCCAAGACGGTGGAGTGACGCCCACCGAGCCTCACGGCTAATCTGTCTAAAGGTGCCAAAAACACCTACGGATTTGGTACTGCAAGTGTGTCAACACCTGCACACTTGCCACTAAGACCCGTGATTTTTTAAATTTTTTTTTTAAAAGAAAGATGTAAGACAGGAATCCGCTTCAGTTGTCATACTTGAAAGTGGAAGACCCTCAGCGGCATGGTGTTTGCAGGCAGGTAGATGTGCAGACGGTCAGGGTGGACGTCTTCTCTGTCGAGAAGCAAGTCAATCAGCACATCCGTATACGTGTCATTCACAGGTACCGTCCATATCGCAGATGCCTGTTTTAAAGAATGCAGTTTGTATTTGTCAATGACGTTTCGTAATTCAAGAACTGTGGAAGACGAAATGCAATTTATTTACAACTGCCTCTCTGACGACCAGGAGAAAAAAATAGCTACTCCAAGAGGCCTGCAAAACCCACAAAATTTCCAAACTTTTACTGACGCAAACGAAAATATAACCCTGTTAACGTCACAAAACCCACTCATTATAGAAAAAGTGGGACACTTCGTCTTATACTGCTTCAAGAAAAGAAGTCAAACCCCAAATGCTTAGAGTGTAGCTCTCATCAGTCCATATCATTACCCGAATAGCCACCTGTGTATTTGTTTGTCACATGTTGCTATAGCCGTCGAGCAGGAATTGTTATTCAAAATTAAAAAGAAAATTAAAAAAAAACACTATATTTCATACAACCAGACCGCAGTCACTTTCCTTAGATCAATTCTGAAAGGTTCACAGTATACCGAAGCAATAAGAATCACTGCTTACAAATGCGGTCACAAATGCAAATTATCTAAATATTTACACTGATTGTTCGCGGTGTTTCCAATGCGGTGCCAAAGGTAAAATCATTGCTGCAGAACAATGTGAACTAATCAACATTGCCCCGAGGAATATGACAGACGGTCACTGAAACGTCGGTACAAAAAAAAAGGCAGTTGCGTGTGGTGCTAGTGACGTACTGACCTGTTATAACTGTTCACGGAGTTTTATTTGCATTTAGTGTAAATGTTATAAATCATTTCAATTCAAGATCAGACAAGCTCTAAAGATTGTTAAGAAAAAGAAGCATTGGATAATCAATCCCACACAAACCTCGTACGCGTCTTCACAGTCGAATGACACTAAACCATGAAGAGTCAGGTCACCATTTCGCATCACTTGCAGAGGGTTATCCTTACTGTGGGGACAGACACCGTATGTTTGTAATAATATCTCTCTTTCAAAACAATTATTCCTTACGAGAACCTAAATGTTATTTTTTAATTGAATGAAGCTTTTTTAGTCAACCCCGGGCGGGGGAGGCTTTGAAACCGGTTCCTTCTGACCCCTATAACGACTTATAATTTGGCCACCAAATTTAGAGAATTATATACACATAATTTTTTATAAATTGAAGAAATTGACGCCTTAGAAATGGAAAATTTTCAAAACTTCATGCAATTTTTACCAAGTAAATTTAAGGAAAACTCGCTAATTTTTGTAGCTCTGGCGTAAGCCGTTCTGGCGTTATACGAGAAAGTTGGCGTAGGCCTAAGAAGCCCACCCCCCGTCGGAATAGGGTTAAACACCGAAGAAGTAAAGCCCGTGTGCTGCATTATGTTCAGGCATTACAAAAACGGTCACCTGCGGGCGCCCTCGTGAATGTCCACGGACACGTGACAGGGTTGCTCCGTCGATGTCTCACTGGTAACAACTTGTCCGCTTCCATCGAAGTCACAGTCTACGTGCAGTTGTGGGCAGGGCTTGGGTAAGACTGCAGTGAAGATACAGTATGGAAGATATTTATCTGGTGATTTTTTTGTGGTTTTATTCTTTATTTTATTTCAAAGTTAGGTTCAATAATAACACATCACGATTTTTGTTTAGAACGACCAAGGAGGTTAAAAAAAGGTGATTTTTAACCTTCTTGGAACGACGTTTACCATTTGTGAAGCTAGTCTGTCTACTATTCTACATAAAACATTAACAAATGCCTATAAACGTTTGCTCGATTTATGGTAATTTTGTAGCGCCAATTTGGCATTAATTTTAACACTTATGCCTACACACAATCAAGAAAGTACATAATCGTACACTAACCTTCGTGGCCGTAGAAGCAAACATCGCGGACTATAATGTTGAATCCATTGTGTGTCCAAAGAGTGATCTTCCAATACCGTCCCATTTCTGCGAATCCCCCGAAGTACTGAGTTTCCGCGGTAAGAATTAGGAGCGAGTCCGAGCTCTTGACGTGTACCCAGTCGTACGGATCAACCATGGAGGCCTCCAGGATGAAGCTATTGACATCAGAAAACAAAAAGTTACCGTTTACGATGCTGATTTCGTATATTTTGTGGACCGTTTGCAGATCGAGTATCATCCAGTGCCTGTTGTAGGGTGGGAATAGAGTGAACTCTGTTTGCCAAAAGGTGTCGTAGTTGCAATCAATAGCAGCTTCAGCGGAAGTGACGGAACCCCATTGCTTCCACCAATCCACCAGATAGCTGGCCGGGATGTCGAGCCAGCGCTTTGGCTGAGAAAAATCTGTATCGGTAGATAGATAGTCAGAAGTGAGTTACAACAACTAATGATAACTTGTTTTCATACCAATGTCAAGGAAAATACATGTATTTTGTTTGATGCATTGTGTATAAAAATTCTGTAGAGTTACCATATAGTCACCGATTCAAAGTTTGTTTGAACCTTTTTTTACTCATGAAAGCTCAAATAAGCCCGCACGCTGCTTTTCAATCATGTCATGAGGCAAGAGGCAAGGGCCAGACAACGTGTGTAACAGAAATACAGTTCACGTCATTAAAAGTCCTAACGAGTCTTATAAGTCTTTATTCACATTTTATATACATGGTCTAATTTACATACATGGTACAAAATACATAATTAGTAGTATCATCCATATGATTAAAGTCCATTAATTTTGGTTAGCTTTTGAATTGCCGAGTCTAGTTATCGAAGAAGGCAGTGGACTTTGTGATAATGTTATGCTGGTATTGTACTTAATTTGCCCTGAGGATTCAGCTTTCATGTAAATCTAGCTTAACTGAATGCTAGAGAAAAGGTTGATTGACAAACACTTAAATTCCAAGTGAGAGATAGCTTAAATGCAGCATGTCCCTGTGGCGCAAGCGGTAGCGCTATCCTGCTGCTTTACCATCTGAATCAAGTCCCGGGGGACCGTGGGCCTGAGTTCTACTTTAGGGTCCTTAGCTCGGACATGCTGTAAGGGGTTGCGATCTTTAATTAGGATGGTGACATTAAGCCGTCATGCCCGGTGTTTTTTTTTATTACCCCGAGCTTTGGCGTAAGCCCTAATGCGGAAAAAAAATCTACAGGACACTTGACGAAAAGACCAGAGTTTTATGAACCTACGTGCTAAGTTTGAACATACCTGTAATTGCGAGTTTTGCCCAAGGTCCCCATTTATGTTTTGGATGCGGGAAAAGGTAGGCTTGCAATAATGCTATATACCTCTATAGTACTGGTAAACATATTTGGTTAAAAATTGCCAAAGGTAATCATATTGCCGGTAATCGTATGTACGTAGCCCTTTCCTCTATCACAACATGGTTATGTACCAATAGAATTTCTAAATCTCTTTTTCTTAACATTGTATCAAGCTTTAGTTCGGTGCGTATCCAACGATATAGGTTTTAGGGCGTAACTGTAATACGGAAATAATAACAATTTTGTTCAATCATACCTTAAATTCCTGCTCCCGCGAAAGATCAAGTGGCCACTAACGTTTTTTTTTTTTTTTAACTTTTTTTAATGAATGTTAAACAGCATCCCTGTGTGCCCTGGGCAAGGCATATACGTATGGAAGTACTCCCTACTGTGACAATCCAAAAGCTAGAAGGGTAAATTAACCCCTATAAATAAAGAAACTAATAAAAATCCCCGGCATTATAGTACACGGATGGTCTTTAACAGCTGATAAAAATAGGATACACGCATTACCCCAGCATATCCCCGGGTCGTCGCCGCCGGTGCGGGTACACACTGTGCAGGTGTCACCGTTGGACCTGGCTCCGTTCTCGCACGCCAGGACGCTAGCGGGGACACTGCGGCACGGGTTGGACTGGGTCAGCCTCACGACTGCAGCAACCAGCAGCATCACTAAAGGTTGTTACAGAAAAAAAAGAATAAATAAAGGAGAAAAAAACTGTGTGACAGAACACAACTTCAGGTCAGCAATGGTAGACGGTTGTCCGTTTTCGTCCTCTTTATATAACCGTCATTTAATCATTAGTACGCTCACTTAACATGTTAATTCATCGCTTGACGAATTGTGATGAAAAAAACACACACACCAAATCTTAATATGCTTTTTTGTGGCTTTTGCCTTTCAGACACATTTTTACATTTAGTTTGATATACCCAATATGAAATTGTACCTAGTTACACTTATTTATTTTGATAGGTCGCAATAAGAGCGCGCTGTAAAATGGCGACGACCTATTGTAAAGACGACGGCTGTTTACGGAACTAAAAATTCCGTCGGCGAAGGTCCCTTTAGATAAAAGCAAAGTTTAACTACTATATACAAGTGCATTCAATTTGCAGTACATAATAAAATTCTGTTAGAATTTACAGATGTATAACAAGATGGTTCTTAAAAAGGCAACATTCGAACTAAAGGCAGGTAAGATCTATTAACACAATAGTATAGGAGTCAGTTGCGCGCAAGAGCATATTATTAAGTAGATATATTTGTACATGTGTTGTACAACTTAAGACCTCTAGGTATAAATGACAGCTCGTGTTATTTACAATGTCCGAAGCAGATATAAGTTGTTTTACAGTAATATCAGTGAAGAAGCAAAAAGAATGACGACATTATGCAATCTCACCTGTTATTCCGAATAACAGCTTGGTCATTTTGTTCCGAATAGATGAGCTGACCAATACGTACGTTTAAGCCTCTGTCGTCAAATTGTAGTAGTAAGCTGTTTTCTTTTAAGAGAAAAGAAATGAAGGTCATTCCGAGTTATGACGTCATGATGCTACAGTTGGTGCGACATTTTGGCGCCACCTTTTTTGTTTACCGTTACGTCATTGGGAACAACATGACGCACGTTAAGATGGCCTTGAGTGCAGTAAATATAAAGGTTTCCCTACATTACGTAGTGAAATACCTGACAATCCATATGAATACATAATCAATCAAATATTCTCTCACCACCAGTTATCATTTGTCTAACCCTAGTTTATATCAGCTTACAGTTGACGTCAACTTTGAGACGTAAGGTCTGCGATTTTGTCAAAAACATAAACATTTCGCTTTTTATGTGTTGACCGGAAGACAAATAAGTACAGTACCTAGAATCAACATGTATATATATATATATATGTATGTATTCATTTGTCTTCCAATCAACACATAAAAAAATGTTTTTGTTTTTGACAAAATCGCAGACCTTACGTCTCAAAGTTGACGTCAACTGTAAGCTAATATAAACTAGGGTTAGACAAATGATAACTGGTGGTGAGAGAATATTTAATGAAATATGTATTCATATGGATTGTCAGGTACGCATAGGGTGGTTTCTATAGTCTAGAGACTCCTATTAGGATTCAACGTTTCTCGCAGATTGAGATCACGATCGGAGACTGTCGGCTTTTTGAAAATATGTGGATATTCTCTTGGAAGACATAAAAAAAATAGATTCACCCAACAGCATAAATAAGAGTCTATCCGAACACATTCCAAGCATCATGATCAGAATCTCTGTCCACAGATTTTTCTAAAGTCCCGGTCCTGCTAGCTTGTACTATCTATCCAAAATATAAATGAGAAGTCAATCTACAGCACTACTACATGTCAGAAAATTTAAAGTCTGTAAAGACTATGACACAAACTGGAAAAAGGAAACAAACAAGAACAAATTACAATACAAGCTGGTCAGAACAAATAAAAAAAAAAACTATGCGGACAGTCGAAACATAAAACTCTGAAATTTAAGGAACAGTTCAGAATTTACAGTATAGTGTTAGATAATTACAGATAAAATACAACACAAGATCATTCGGGCACTTACCACAGTTTCTTCCTGCAAATGGCTAGTGACAATGGCAGAACAAAGTTATTCCCTAAATCCTTGGTATTATGAATCCCTCGATGAGTGTATTGTAGGCACTGATGGAAACCAAGGCTATTCACTAAACACACTCATCACTTGTTATTATGAATGCCTCGATAAACATATTGTAAGCACTGGTCGGGCTATTCAATAATTATTGCGCAATAATCACTTAGAATTAGCCTTGATAGGTATATTGTTGTCACTGGTAAGATATTCACTAAATGCTGCACACTAATCACTTGAAATCATGAATGCCTCGATAGAGATATTAATTCAGGGATGGAACACATATTTTCACTGCAAAGCAATCTTGCTAATGGAAGCGAGAAAAAGAGACTGACAATTCACAGCGTGGTGCATCCTTTAATTATAGTCAGAAAGATTAACTATTGTACAATTTATAATGTCAGTTTGTGAGTGACGCAAGATAAGAAAATGGATCAAAATGTTCTTGTGTTATGTCGATTTCACCTTTTCTGTTAATACCACCGTATTGGACGAACGTGGAAAGGCAGAAGTAGCACCCAATGTGTTAAAATAAAATAAAAAAAAACTATACATGGATGCAAGCTGTTATAAAAGTTGGAAAATAAAAGTCCGAAAGGCAACGAACAGTGTATAACAGAATACCTCGATCAATTGGGGAAAATATCAAATTTGACGTACCAAATATCTATTATAGTCAAACCAGGCCTATTCAAAGTAAGCTGATCACAAATCTCAAGAAACACAGAGGGGCAGACAAAAAGTCAGAAACATCACATAAACAAACACACACGCGCGGGCACACACACACACACACACACACACGCACAAATTCAACACATACGTTACAAACTCACCCCAACAATACCTTCAAGGTAAAAAACATGTGTATTAGTCACGGGGGTAAATACGGTAGGAAAGGTCAGCAATAAAATTCCTCCATATTTATTTACTCATCTATTTATGAATGCTTCCATAGAGATGCTGTGTTTCATAACCTTACCCAAGGTTATCATTTCTATTGGCTACATAAAACAGGCGTCACGTGATCACTAGCTCGAGTACCCATATCAAAAAGATTGACATTTTGCTGCAACATGTCTCATGCTGCAATTACTGCACATGCGCCCTAGTTTGACATACGCACACTTCTTCCAAATACCGACAGATAGACAAGCTTGCCCGAAGGCCAATTATAATTACAGATAACATGAAAGGGACGGGCAGATGATGTAGCCTATGGCAATATAGCTTGTGTCTCTCCCAGTGCTAAACCTGACTCGGCGTTACTTTTTGTCGGTCCTCTCTTTCTAAGATAGCGAGAGACAAAGGATGCCTACTTTTCTCCTATATGTCGGTATGGTGATGTTAGGAGGAGAGTAGAAGTACATATCTAAATTTTCTAATTGCCAATATTCATGTGTAGGAGTGTGGTTGTTTTGTTGTTCACCACCTCATCTCGCCGTGAGTGTTATGCAAACGTTCCAGGCCCTTGTCGTAGAGTCCCTACTTTTACCGCCAGGATGTTGGACGATCCTATATGGTGCAATCTTCCTATCCTCCATCAGGCCTGACAGGTTGCTAAAAAAAGAATTTGCCCCCCCCCCCACACCCCACCCAAAAAAACAGACAGATAAGCATGCCATACAAGTAACTTGGGTTATGTGGTTGCCAACTGTGCTATTCGGTGATTTTGATTCCTCTATGATTTTATCTGTTTAAATGGTCAAATTCTGCTATTTTAGTAGAGATATGTGAGACCTGGTAGAGGCTATAGCATCTTCGCACAGTTGGTAAATGTACGTATTGCTCAGCAGGGTAAAGTAATTTAGAATGTTTTTACGCTTACCGTTAGCCATACCTAGGTAAACAATGGGACTTCGCTTGGCACAATAAAGAACGCATACCAATCACCCACAATGTACAAGATGACGCACGTGGTTTAGTGATGCAAGACTGGAAATAATTCGCAATCACAACTTCATGGGTGCAGTCAATAGAAGTGAGTAAGGGCCCGGTCACATGCGCCTTTAGGCAATAGAAATGTTTGTGTTTGTATTTCTATGCCACTGTTTAGTCGCTTGTTGTTTTATTCTTTACTTGCCTTTGCCCTTGACCTGCGCATGCGCATTTGGAACCATCAAACGACCCGTTACACCTAGATCTAGCCTTTGCACATCTTGCTGCAGGTATTTTTTAAAGCTAGCTACCAGTAAAGGTTATTCACTGGTCAGTCACGGTTAAAAAACTTCATATTTTGTGTGATATTCAAATTATTTTAAAAAATCAAGCTTAAGGGTCAAAACAATCGAAATTCGTTTGCATTCCGTTTAACCCTTATGGATTTCCTTAAATTCTTATGAGAACAATCCGTAGTAGACTATTAGCACCATTTTCATTGACTAAGGGATGCCTTAGAATTCAGACAAAATTTTATACTATACACGACTAAGACACACGCGAATTATACGGGATTTTTATATTGTAAACGTATTAGGCGAATTGTATGTATTCGTTGCAATTAGGATCAAATCTGTAATATTGTTTCTTACAGTTGTGGATTGTAATAGTTCTGTATTACTTACATGTATTCCGTAAATTTCTTGTTTCCTCCGTAAAATCCTCTTGAATTCATACAATGCCCTATATCAGAGTTCGTTGTATGGATTAAAATTGCCTCCTAGCAGTTCAAGACATTATTGCAGAAGAAATTACTCATCTCTGCAATGATAATATATAGATCGCTAGGAGACAAACAAACAAACAAAACAAAGCAAAAAAAACCAATCTTTAATGTGATTGCAAGGAGAAGTAACACTTTTCCAACTTAATCTGTTATTTGGCAAAGAAAACCCAGTTTGGTGATTTGTGCAGCCTTTTCTGATCACCTAGATTGTATATTGAAGGCAACATTTTTTCCAAATGTTTTTTGGACGTTTGGATCAATTTTGGGGTTACAATAGGATGTAATCCATATAAAACCAACAGCAAGTAATCTATGGATGACATTATATGCGAAAATAATGAGAAGAAGCGCGAAAAGATGGTTAAAAAACAAGATGGATTGATTTTGATAAATTTTTACAAAATGTCAAGGGACTGAATGTGACATCACAACTCACAAGACATTCATTCCTTTATTTACAAAATATTTTTCGTTTCCGAAAGCTGCCCGGCCCGGTATTGGTACCTACGTCTTACCAAGTCGTGTACCACTGACAGAATAATGGTGTGCAGACATCGTGACTGATTTGCATCTTGCTTTGTAATTGGGTCAAACGCGTTAAACCGGTTTCTAGCCATTCTACCAATAATTGCGCAGTGTCTCCGACTCCAAAAAAAATGGCGTCACTCTTACTTATTTTCCTGTTCTTGGGGTTTATGTTCGAAGTGAAGTGTTTCCCGGCTTCTGTCAACGAATCCATCTCCTTAAGAAATGAAAATAGATGTAAGTGTGACATACTTTCTTCTAAAGATGTACTTTACTCCAGAAGGGAGTGTTATTTTTCAATGTATCCATGATAACATACTAAGCCAACTTTTAACAAAATTCAGTCCACTGGTAGCAAATTACTCAACGTGTAAAACGATATGACATTCACTTAATCCATGCAGAGCATAGTAATGCATCCTCTAAACGTATATGCACTTCCTTTATCATGAATATTTTAGCATGAATAGGACAACAAGCATACCAAGAAGGCGAATTGTTTACAAGGCATCTAAGAACACATAACGAGACGATTTTTTTCTTATTGCCCTTTAAATAGGTTTTGTAACCTAACGTACGTTAATCCTTGTCAGATACATATCAACATCTATTGAAAAACAACACCATTGTAGAGTAAATGACACCTTTACTATATGAATGTATGGCTTGACTGCAACATGTCCTAGATTGTGATTTGCATAGACAAAATAATATTGAACAATCCGCTGTAAAGTCTGTATAATGGTTCACTGAGTATAGTGTGACGGGACAAAAGTACAGCGGATTTCAAACGCTAATTAGCCTTTATTCTCGGGGCCACCCCATATCCGTTGTTTTCTAGAAATCTGGTGTTAAAGGCTATCAAGTCAACAGACGTTGTTTTCAACTGTAATATTTGAAAAATGTTGAAAAAAGTGCGATTTGAAACCACCGACGGTTAACTTGATATTCCTAAATATCCTGTTTTAAATAAAACAAATATGGGCCACCATGTAGATAAAGGTGAACTACTGTTGCAAAGACAAAACCCAACTACTTCAGAAAACCAAATTTGATCAATCATATCAATTATTACTTCAATATGTAGTCCTAAGTGTCACGAGAAAATTTATTTACAGCCCTTTACAATGATAACACTTGACCTACATTCAATTTCAAACATCTTGTTTATTTAAATCAGTGCTGACCGTGCTAGGGAGACGATTCCACTTCAACGATGCAGAAGTGGAAGCAACAAAGGAGTTGATTGAAGATGAGGACAACAACATTGACCCTGAACAAGACAGTAAGTAACTAGAGTTCAACGACCCTATACATTCGCCAAGTCATGTTTCTTTATAGTGCAAATGATATGCAAAGACGTCTCTTGTTAGAATGCTTTATATCAATATATTATCTTAAATCAGATATTTCAAAAATATCATCCTTAAGGAAGCTAATAAATCATTTCTTCATCTTGTAAAACAAGCACGAATTTACCGTCATATGTTTAGTAAGGAATTGTGCAATTTCACGTTTTGCAATATCTGTGTTTATTTTCGCATTGTCTAGATTTTGCATTTATTTTATTGATTCCTAATTTGCAAATGTAACACAACATTACATTGGTGTCCATTTAAGATACCTACCGGTCAAAAATGAGAACAATTTTTATTATAACATTCATGTCTTATTCTGTTTTAAAATCTGCAATTCAAACAATCCCTCGATCCGCAAGCTGCTAGAGGCCACAGCCTAAGGTCACTTCTCTTAAGGGACGACGTCTGTAACCAAAAATAAAAT
>NC_049990.1:14464148-14472452 GCF_000003815.2 Branchiostoma floridae | reverse complement strand
TTCACAGGACAGGAAAAGACATACCAATTTGCATAAAGATTTTAACTTCGATAACTTCTTGAGCTCTGCAGCTTAACCACAAATATTATCTATTTTAAATCATACCATGCTTATACTATAAAGTCTTCATGAAGCTGGAATATTTTATCTTTTCGTGCAGAAATATTGTTCCGGCTCCAGGTTGAAGAAATCGAGAGAAAACTAAAAACGATGAGCAATGAGGAAATGGGAATGAGTAAGTGTCATTCATTATCACGTTAGTTTAAATATTTCATATTTCACCGACACAAAATATATTGTCTTTGTTGATGTCTTCTTCTTCTTAGTCTTGTTTTTTATTCTGACAAGAGTGTTGGATGAAAGCAACGATGATATACACGTCTATTCTCATATTCATATTAAAGTGGTTCTTCCCTTAATGGCCATATTGCATCTATATCACCAAAATGTAGAAAATTATTTTGTCAAGAATGAATGTATATATTTCGTTATTTACCAAAGATATTTA
This sequence comes from Branchiostoma floridae, assembly GCF_000003815.2. NCBI lineage: Eukaryota > Metazoa > Chordata > Leptocardii > Amphioxiformes > Branchiostomatidae > Branchiostoma > Branchiostoma floridae. The sequence continues at coordinate 14,471,944 of NC_049990.1, read as the reverse complement.
CCAAAAATATTTGTCATCATGATAATTCACTAAACGAAGCAATTTGCTTAGATTATGTAAATGTTTGGGCAACGCCTCAGAGGCGAATCTTATGGTATGAGTAGTATTGTGTGCGTAGTATTGTATCCTAGCCTGGGTACCACCCGGACAGTACTTCGCTCCGACGTTTATTATACACTATATACAGGTGCTTCTCTGACATTCCGTCTGGAAACCTTGTTCAGTAATATGCAGTTTTCCAGACGGGTAGCAGAAGCGAACATAGAAGTGAACTACTACAACATGATGGTACCCATGCTAGGAGTTTCCTGCATAGGGGTACTACGAAAATGCTGCCTTTCTACTCATATTTTCAATTTGCTATAACTGCTTATGTCATACTCAGTACCTCTATGTTCCTGGATAATAATGATGATCAGTTTGTCAAGTTTATATTTTCCGTTCATTCGTCATCTGCATAGCAGGAACAAGTACCGGTCTTGAAAGTTGAACTTGATTAAAAATGATTAAATTATTTTCCATGTTAGAGCAAACAAATTTGCCAAGTTTATATTATAAAGTTTATTTCAGAATTTTTTTCTTTTTGATGTTTTGCTCACATTAATCTATTTGTCCACGGTATATATATTTTTTCCAGTAAGACAAGTTTTTGTTCGTAATATGGGGCCGGACAGAGCAGAGGAGGTCTTCGGTGCTGCAGAATTAATATACGAAAGGGAAAAAGAAGGTGAGCGAAATAGTCTGCTCCGGATATGTTATCCTCGTTATCAGGATCTGTTAGAACTATTAAAAGTAAATAAAGACACGCCATATTATTTCTTGGTTCTCGGATTTTCACAGAAAGTTGACAAAGGTGATAAATGAATCAAGTTGAAAATAATTATGGCATTTTTGGCGACGCTTCAGGAGCGAGCCTTAATGTATAGTATTGTGTGAGAATAGCTTGACGATAGGCAAATTACTCAAAGGGAAAGATCCATAATTTGCCCTTATAGCATATTCTTATTTCTCGATTTTCTTGTTTTTTTCTTACAGGCTGTAATATAATGTAAGAAAATGTAGGGGAAAAATTCTAATATTTTCTTAAATTTGATAAGAAACAAATCTTGTCAGATATGAAAACAAGAAATGTAAACTTGAATTTCTAGAAATTGTTAGGAGTGAAAATCTCTCAAAGAAATGATTGTTCTAAGAATCCCTGTTGAAAGAATCTTTATTTTTCATTTCTTTTTATTTCTAGAATTGTTGATATAAGAAAACCTGTCCACATGTTAAGAAAATCAAGCAACCTAGAAAACTGATTTCTGGCTATGAATCTTTCACTCAGCAAATGAAAAGTTGCCAAAATCGTTTCAACTAAACAGAGGAGAAGAAGAGGCTTTTGAGGATCTTGTTGAGGATACCAAAGAAGGATGGGATCCAGAAATGGAAGGTTAGCACTAAACATTTTTAACGTTACTCAAAATATCGTTTTTCTCTGCACAGTAGAGACTAGGGCTGGATACCGGTACGGTGTACTGGTACAAAACCGTTTTTTTTTTCATTGGACCGGTCCTGAAAAACCGGGCGGATGTTGGACCGATTGGGAAATGAACTAATTATATGATCAGGCATTTACACGTTTTCGGGTTACTAGTCTAGGTTAATGACAGTAGCGAAGCAGAGTAGACTCTATGGTCATTTTTATCAACTTTTACAGTCAATCGTACAGAGGTAGTTAGCCTTGTAGGGTTATCATAACGCCTACCTCACAAAATAAATTTCTTTGTAGCAAAATGGGCCAGCGTTTTAAGCGTCGTCCATTCACAAGTTTTCACATAATGGATTAGGTCAAGGTTCAGGTCCTCTGGACCTGAACCGGACCTCTGGACCTGAATTTTCTGTACCGTTACCCAGCCCTAGTAGAGACTAAAGATGGAATGCATGTATCCCATTCGTCAATTGAAATTTAGTACTGTAAGAAAATGCTCTAGACTAGTTACTCTTGCCAAGAAGGTTAATGTCGTAAGGCATGGCTGTGGTGTGTGTCTGTATGTATGTGGACAGCATAACTCGAGAAGCTAGGGATGGATCTTCATAATTTCTTTGTGAGTAGCGGTTGTAAAAAAAAAAAAGAACGTTACCCGGAGTTTTCTTACGGCAATGCATGCAGCGGGTTGTTTATGTTTTGTGTTTTTGGTTGTACAAATTGTTGTATTGTGTATTGGGGTTAAACGTTGGTTTTGTTCAAATTAAGTTTTCTTAAAATCGAGAATTAAATTTGAGAGGAAAAGCACATGTATTTTGTGTAAACACTCACTGTTTCTTTTGAGTTGTCTCCGTTTGATTGCTTGCTATAAAATTCGAATGTATGAGCTGCCATGACTTTATACTTGAAGGAAGACTAGTTATGCTCCGGCACTTTCTTGCGGTGAAGGCATCACAGCTCATACATTCACATTTCACAACCTTTCCCGTTTTGTTTAGATAAAGTGTGTTCCTCTGCATATCGTATTAACCTTACATTGTTTCTAACAGATCTGGAGTTCAAGCTCGGACTTTCCGAACTAAAAGACATCTATGGCCAACTGTCCCCGGAGCAGGAAGAAAGATGTACGTCGATTGTATTCATATTGGCATGGCTTTCTCTCACACATTCATTTGAAGGAATGAATGCAAACTATATCAGTACTTACATTAAATTTTATTTATCAACACAGATGAACTTTCATGCTACATTAGTAGCTACTGCGCAATAAAATACGAAATAACATATGATAACAGAAGAAAGAAAATCAGTAATAAGAGAGAAATTGCTACACTAATAAGGCCAACATACAGAAATACAAGTCAATTTATTTGCAAATGAGCATAATACATTTGCAAAATTTTATATAGTTGTTACATATTATGAATGTTTCAGACTATACACATGACATACCATGTATAAATTGTTAAACAAACTCTTGCACTTTTATACCATTACATTGTTATATATTCGTTGGAAAGTTTAATTTCTTTGTACTATCAATCGTAATTCAGTGCCTTGTATGTCACTGCGAGGATTTCAATTTTTTTTAATATAGTCAACTATCTATCCATCCATCCATCCATCTATTTATTTAACTATCTATCTATTCACCATTAGATGCCGGAAACGCTAAAAGTTACTTGATTTTTTTTTAATACAGTAAGAGACCTGGTGGAGGTAGAATTTGGATCGGAGGAGGCAGCCTTGATAATCAAGGAAATCAAGGCGATCCACAAGGAAATGTTGACGTTAGAAGGTAAGGAAATACGTTCCAAAATGATTTTATTAAGTTGGTAGAATATAAGATATTGCAGAATTCTTCTTCTTGGAACACTAAGGGGGCCAAAGTCATAGACAGGGAAGATAACAGGCGGATCCGGTGGATCAAAGAGGCCGTCTGGACCAAAAAAGTTAAACCAAATTGGTGAAGTAAGGGGGGGGGGGGTTACGAACTTGGCCACGTTTGGGATTGTGTTCTCGCCGCAAAAGCGCCACCTATGTCGGCCAGATGGCGAGATTCAGTGCTCTAGCGAAAAGCTCTGAGAAAGATATCTAAAGGCCAATGAAACGTAAACAAGTAAGAGTCGACTAGTTGTGAAGAAGAATTCTCCAACAAAGGAATGTGTTATATTGAGCATGTATAAACCATCGCTAGGATGGCTTTAGATTTAATCAAGGCAGAGTGACATATTTTGCATCATTCCACAAATGTATGACCGGTGTAATGGCCAAGTCGAACGAGTGTTCACTTTGCAGTCGGTAGGTCAAGAATTCGCTGACCTGCCGAGTCATACAACAGGCTTTAAAGATAGTATATACTGCTTCCTTTGCTTATCACTCTACTTTGCTTATCACTCAGCGCTTAAAGAGAGTACTGTAAATGCATTTAAGTTCGCGGGGATTCAATTTCGCGGTAGCGGGAAAGTGGACTTTTTGCGGTGGTTTTAATTTCGCGGTAGCACCATAGACTGTAATCTCTTACTGTTATGGAAAAATATTTGCGGTGGTTTTAAATTCGCGGTGAAGCAGCCGCCACGAAAACCGCGAACATTAAACCACCGCGAACATTTCTGCATTTACAATATGGTAGTTGACCACGCAATAATACCAGTAGAATAGCCCCCCACTGAAACAGTGTGTAGCCCAGGGCTACAGAAATGTAGATTTCCGCCGCCTTAAGCACCATTTTGTTCGGGAAGGACTTTAACCTATTTTGAACTACAAATGTATGACCAGATTTTCTGTTCTGCCTTTTTTCAGCGAACACCAACGGAAATAATGGCATCAGATTAGCTGCGGAGATAGTCGACAGAGTAGCTGACGATCAAGATAATAGGAGGTTTTGGGGCGAGTTACATGTGGACGTGCCCGATGAGACAAGTGAAGGCAATCTCGTTGACAACGGCTTGGAAGAAGTCAAAGCTATTGGAAACACTTATTTACTACAGGCTGCAGGAGCAAATCTAACCCAAGGACAAGGCGTAGGCGCAAGTCATGTCCCTGCAGAGACTTCAGGTCGAACCCCAGTTCACGCACAGCCTGCAGGTGCAAACCATGATCAAGCACAGTCTACAGGTGCAAACCATGACCATGCGCATTCTACAGGTGCAAACAATAACCATACACAGCCCACAGGTGCAAACCAAGCTCAAGCACAGTTTGCAGGTGCAAGCAGTAATCAAGCACAATCTGCAGGTGCGGACCCTAATCAAGCACAGCATGCAGGTGCAAACCCAAATCAAGCACAGTCTGCAGGTCCGAAACCAGTACAAGCACAATCTGCAGGTGCAATCTCTAATCAAGCACAGTCTGCAGGTACACACTCCAATGGAGCACAATCTGCAGGTGCAAACTCTAACCAAGCACAGTCTACAGGTGCAAATCCTAATCAAGAACAATCTGCAGGTCTGAAACCAGTACAAGCACAATCTGCAGGTGCAAACTTTAACCAAGCACAGCCTGCAGTCGCAAACCCTAATCAAGCACAATCTGTAGGTCTGAAACCAGTACAAGCAGAATCTGCAGGTGCCATCTCTAATCAAGCACAGTCTGCAGGCACAAACCCCAATAAAGCACAATCTTCAGGTGCAAACTCTAACCAAGCACAGTCTGCAGGTGCAACCCCCGATCAAGCACAGTCTGCAGGTGCAAACCTTAATCAAGCCCAATCTGCAGGTCTGAAACCAGTTCAAGCCCAGTCTGCAGGTGCCAACCCTAATCAAGCACAGTATGCAGGTGCAAAGCCTAATAAAGTACAATCTGCAGGTAAAAACCCTAATCAAGCCCAATCTGCAGGTATGAAACCAGTTCAAGCACAGTCTGCAGGTGCAAATCCTAATAAGGCACAGCCTTCAGGTGCAAATCCTAATCAAGCGCAGTCTGTAGGTGCAAACCCCAATGAAGCACAGTCTGCAGGTGCAAACCCCAATCAAGCCCAATCTGCAGGTATGAAACCTGTTCAAGCACAGTCTGCAGGTGCAAATCCTAATCAAGCGCAGTATGCAGCTGCAAACTTCAATCAAGCACAATCTGCAGGTTCAAACCCTAATAAAATACAATCTGCAGGTGCAAACCCTAATCAAGCACAGTCTGAAGGTACAAACCACAATCAAGCACAGTCTGCAGGTGCAAACCCCAATCAAGCCCAATCTGCAGGTCTGAAACCAGTTCAAGTACAGTCTGTAGGTGCAAATCCTAACCAAGCACAGCCTACAGGTGCAAACCCAAATCAAGCACAGTCTGCAGGTGCAAACCTCAATCAAGCACAATCTGCAGGTGCAAACCCTAATCAAGCACAGTCTGCAGGTGAAAACCCTAATCAAGCACAGTCTGTAGGTGCAAACCTAAATCAAGCACAATCTGCAGGTGCAAACCCTAATCAAGCACAGTTTGCAGGTGAAACCCCTAATCAAGTACAGTCTGTAGGTACAAACCTAAATCAAGCACAGTCTGTGGGTGCAAACCCTAACCAAGAACAATCTGCAGGTCGAACCCCAGTTCGAGCACAGTCTGCAGGTGCAAACCATGATCATTTGCAGTCTGCAGGTGGAAACCTCAACCAAGTACAGTCTGCAGGTACAAACTCTGTTAAAGCACAGTCTGCAGCTGCTAAGTCTGTCAAAGCACAGGTTGCCGGTCCAAACTCTGTTTAAGCGCAGTCTGCAGGTGCAAAATATACTCAAGTGCAGATTTAAATTCTCCTAAAGCCCCAGGCATACATGCAAATCTTACCCAAACATTGACGAAGACAAGCACATCGATGATGAACGAAAACTATTGACATAGCGACGGTTTTATTGTTAAGAAGTATTTCAATAATGATTGTTGCTTTAGATGTGTTGTATTTATGTTCTATCTTTTCGCCTGGGTGTATGTATAAAGATTGGTTTATGTGATGGATGTTTTAGGCCTTTGTTGTAAACAAGAAAGGCGATCTCTTGTTATGATCATGAGTAAAATATTATAAATGTTTCTCATTAATCATAAAAATTGCGTCCTAATTTGCATAAAAGATATCATTTCATCATATCCTCTACCTTAATAACAATGTATTCAAAGTATAACAGTCTTAGCAAAGAAAGCTAGTGTAGCATTTTCTCATAAATTATGTAAATGGGACCCTAATTTGCATGACCTACGTCTGCATGTTCAACTTAACGTACATGTTGCTGCCAAATGTCGCAAGAATGGAATTTCCGTCATTTAACACTATAATAACGATTTCTCATTGATTATGGAAATCCACATTTCTCTCTTTTGTAGTTACTAATGTCATGTTTAACATTTTAGGTGTCCTAGTATTACGTGCCTTAATAAACTGTGCTCTTGAACTATGCAAACTAGCCCCTGGTTTGTAAATGTACAGGTCGACATGGCCCCAGTTTGTAGACTTCCAAATAGACATTATAAGTCATTTCAATAGACAAATAAATATCGAAGCAAAAAGAAATAAGGAAAAACATTTCCAAGTGCCCTGAAAAACGTCGACGAGAACAAAAAGTGTGGAGGTGATCGCTCTTAAAACAGGAGCAACAGTGTGTACTAATTGTCTAAGACCTTACGTGAGAAAATAGGTCGGCATATCGGACAAATTAACTGGAATTATTCATTTTGAAAATTGGTTAAGATATGGCCACTCAGCTCTCAGACCAATAAACATGTGACTAAGTAAAATTTTAACAAACTAATACCTTACAAAAATATACAAAACTAATAATTTGAACTAATGGCTAGTTTGATAAATCAATGAAGAGGGATTTTGAATATAGTTAAACCTGCCCAAGACGACCACTCTGGGACCGTGCAAAAGTGGTCTATTTAGTCAGAGTATCGACTTACATGTTCGATACATAGTTTTAATGGTTTCCGCTATGTAAAATGGTAAATAGGAAGCAAACGCACGTGCATCCGCCGCTATCTTTATTTTGGACATAACAATGTGAAGGTAATCACAATCCGACGCTAACTGACCGAATTTGGCACAAAATTATGCTAGTTATCATTGAAAATAGATGACAACTCAAGATTTGAAAATGACGAGGGTTGTTATAGGCAGGGAATCGGTCCCAATTTTTTTTTTGCGGTCGCGTTGGCAAGGTGGTCGTTGTGAAGAGGTCACTCAATGCTTACGTCAATGGGGAAAAATTTCGAGACCGAGAAAAAAAGCGGCCGTAATGGCCAGGTGGTCGCTAAGAAAACGAGGTCGCTTGGGCAGCTTTGACTGTGCGCTATTTATTTTCACATTGCCTTCCTTTACACCCAGCCATACAGAGATCCTATCCAAATC
>NC_049990.1:14458667-14464048 GCF_000003815.2 Branchiostoma floridae | reverse complement strand
CAGTCCTTCTTGTCCTACAGCAATTCGATATGCCATTTTAAGTCCAGTTGCCACTTTGCGAAGAAATTTTCCTCGACTTGTAAACATTGACACCCAACCCTTCTCATGCCAGTTTCCTCGATTTGCCACCAAGATATGGCCAGAAATGTCTGTACAGATACCCTGGGGATATATCAGCCCGCCATCACCTCTGCTCTCGCCCCCAAATTTGAACAGAAGATGTCCTATTTGGTTAAAAACGTGAACAAAGTTATTTGCTAGCGTAAAAATGGCCCCATCCCTGTTAACGGCAATCGATGATGAACATGAACTCTCTAACTGAAGCTTCCTTACAATCTTGCCGTTCGAATGGTATATGGCAATCTTACAGCTACTCATGTCGAATCTCGCGACAAGAATGTGGTTACTTTGTAAATCCACCGCAATCCCACGACAGGCCATACTGTTTGGAACCCCAAACCTAGCCAAAGCTCTACCATCCCTGTTGTATTGTACAACATAGGAGCCAACAAACACCAACTTGCCCACTACCCACAGGTTATCATTGCCGTCAATTGAGATATCCTCTGGAATCACATTACTACCAGGTTTCCCGGGAACACTTGTCAAGAAATGACGAATGTAAACCCCATTCATGTTAAATACTTGGACTCGATAGTTGTCACGATCAAGTACAAATATCTCGTTCCTAGAAGACACAACAACTCCACCTAGACGAGAGAACATTCCCGGTGTCGATCCTCGCCCTCCGAAAGTGATGACGTGGCGTTTTCCACCATCTTCCTTTGTGCCTAAGACGAAACAAAGCACCATGAACACTATTAAAACAGAGTGCGTCAGGACTTGAACAAATCATGAAGAAAGAAGTTAACGTTACCCAAAAAGTCAAATAATTATTTGGTCGCTAACTGTATTTCAGTTTTTAATTTTCTTTTTTTATCAATTTTCTTTCTTATTTTCTTTTTATTGAAACAAATACATCACACATAACATTGTACCAAAAATATGTGTACATTTACCTTCCTGGCTGATAGAGGTGCGTAAGTTCTTTCTTGTTGTGACATATTCAACAGTCGTCTTAACCGCGCCAGTGTATGTGGCCGATGAGAAAACCTATTAAAGCAACACATATATTAGTTTAGGTATTTTTGTCAGGTCTTTGGAACCAGAGTCAAATCAAAAAGAAAAAAAAAGACCAAAGTAATTCTTCAAATAATCGGGCTCTTTGACAATAAAAACTGTTAGTTTAGAGACCGACATTTTCTTCTATTTACTGTTCTTTTAACTTAAGAAATTTTTAAATACAAAAATCTATTTTTATCCATGAAATTTACACTTTGTCGTTTTTGAAAGAACATTACCGTCCTTCCTTGCGTTATTGCTGAAAATAAACAACATCGTATACTCACACTGTAGGTAGGTGCTAATTCAACAGAGTTTGCTGTAGTTGCTGAGGAGTTTTCCATCTTGATTTGAGTCGTGCTTGCGACTGTTGTCTGTAACAGAGACGTATCCTAATGGTTAAACAGAAAAAAAAATGGCTGCCTTTGATTGAAAAAAAAATATACCAGACAAATTAAAGGCACAATTTGGGTTGGCTTCTTCAGTCATTTTTTATACCGTTTTACGTGTCGACGTAAACTCACAACATGATTCATTTGTTGATTTTTCTATATTTGTCTAAACTGTCCATTGTCCTCAATGCGAGTATCTCGAACCTTTCAGAATTGCTGACGGCCATGTATAGGGCACCACTGTGTATAAAGCAAGGCAAGGTAGTGCAGACAGAAATGTTACTCTTTACCTCGTTATGCGTTGTAGGATACGGAAGGTTGGGCGTACGGGATTCCAAGGGTACAGCAATTAAGACTCCTGTCAGAATGATTGCTACTGCAGCGGTTGCCATGATGACTGCACAAACCAATTGGGCACATGGGTGAAAAGGACACATAGGGCCACGAGGTGCAGGTCCCCCATCTGTAGCAATTGATAGAGTGTAGACTTATGGAAATGATCACATGGTAGCAGACATTAATATGTTTTTCATTAAATATGTTGCTTTCCAAATCACCGTACATAACAGCATTATTAAAAAATATAAGGCATCTTTAAAAAGCCATATAAATTTCAAGAAAAAACCAACAAAACAACGATTTTCCATATAAGCCAACAATAAACTCACAACGCCAATAAGGTTTTTAGCCAACCATCGGTTGTGCGTATTGTATCTAGCTTCCAAAAATAATAGAATGATACAGATCCTGTATTGCTTCCCGTCAATACCGTGGCATTAAATGCATACAACTAAAAAATGTTATCGCAGCTTTGCTTCTAAAAAAACATCAAAGAACAATAATGTAAGAGAAATGAATCTATTATTATTAAATTTGATATATTCTTAGACAGATCGGCCAGGTAAGGGTGCAAAAAGATATGTAAATACGGGTTTTAATCAAATTTGTTAATTGAATGAGTGCTTGCTTAGAAAACAAGATGTAAACCAAAAATAATAAAGACTTTTACTACTTCAATACGGGGCCACAGGGCAACTAATGAAGATGCATGGATTTAATAAGAAGACAACAGAAGATAAAAACAAATGGATAGATTTTCTAGACATTCAATACACAAAGGGAGCTTTCTACATGTGCAACCGGTCATTTTAACATTTGTACATTTATCGGAAAAAAATCTAGCTTTCATAAGATGATTCAAGCGAAGCTAAAACTTGAAGGGATTATGTCGATTTCACATTACGACATAGGTGCGTGTTGCCTTAAATATTCTAGAAACTTTTGTAATAACATAACTAAATAACTGTTTTGAATGGCAAGCTTTTTTTAAATTTCTAAATATATCCCAACGTATTCCAAAATAGTATGAAACTTTCTGTCGTTATTTAACATGTTTTGGTTTTGATATAATGCATTTCTTTTACCCGGATCAGTAAAGTGGTTGAAGGGAGGGCAATTCACACACCCATCCGAATTGCAATAGATTATGTCTGACTGCCAGCTCCAAACACAAACAACACTACTGCTCAGCTGTAAAATCTTAGAATACTGGTAGCATTGAATAGAGGCTAGTTAGCAGCTACATTTATGGAGGCAACAATATAAATTTACCAATTGGACAAAGGTCCTAGTAGTAAGGACATGTTCTAATAACAATTAAGATAATGTTGCGATTTTTTCCAATTAGGCATTTTATAGTTGCATTCAAGATGTTGCCAACTTTAACTGAATTCAGACATTTACAAACTTCCATTTTTAATTGGGTAGAACTGTTGAACTCTTAAATTTTATTTGAAATTTATTTCTAAGATTCCAAAATTTCAAATCTACTTTTTGATATTCTGAAACATAACTATATAATCATTTTTTGGGTCCAAAGTTAATTGAGACTCACCTGATGGAGGGTTTGTGCTCTCAGTTGGTTCGTTTAAATCCATGTACACATGCTGGTTATCAACAACATCGTTATTTTCATATATATCTTCATCTACATCATTATCATTTTCATAAACACCTTCAGCCAGATCATCATCGTTTTCATATGCATTTTCAGCAACGTCATCACCATTTTTAGATACATTTTCAGTTATGTCATTTTCATAGACATCTTTAGTCATATCGTTACAGTTTTCATATACATCTTCAGTCACATCATTAGCATTTTGCTGTACATCATCAACCAAATCATCATTATTTTCATATACATCTTCAGCGACATTATCATTTTCATATACATCTTCAGCCTCATCATCATTTTCATATACATTTTCAGTAACCTCAACATCATTTCCATGTGCATCTTTAGCCTCATAGACTTCATTGTTATGTAGAAGTACAACTTCAGCTACATTGTTATCATTTTTATATACATCTACAACCATACTATCATCATTTGCATATACATCTTCAGCCACACCATCCTCACTTTTATATACATCTTCAGCCACATCATCATCATTTTCATACACATTTTCAGCAAAATCAACATCATTTTCATATACATTTTCAGCCAAATCATCATCATTTTCATATACATTTTCAGCCACATCATCAACATCATTCCCATACACATTCTCAGACACTGCAGTGTCTGTTCCTGGCTTGTAATCAACGTGGACGTCCGATGACTTTGTCTGTATGGATTGCGGCTCTACAGTAGGACCGGGCGCTACAACTCTACGAGTTGCCTGAGTCGGGATGTTACTTTGCTGCATCATTGTCTTCAATAGAGAGATACCTGACGGTGCAGAAAAAGTAACGACTCTGAGACTAAAACAACAAAAACACTTTGTGCTACGTTATTTCTGCGTCAGTTATATTGGAACTAAATCTTCGCTCATCATACGATAAATGATAATTTTCTAGTAATAATTTACTTGATTTACGATACGTAATTTTCCTGTCATTTTGCTAATAAACTCCTTTCTGTTTGAAAATTGATCTTAATCATATTTTTGTCGCTAATAACGTTAAACTGTAACAGTTCAAATTGTAAATTATGGATTGTTTGTAAATGGATTAGCTGTTATCTCTATAAGAAACATACTAATAAATTGCAGCGATGGCCACATGCATTAACATGTCCTATAATCATCATATAAGAATTGTAAAACCTTGTCTTTTCAGGGGTCTGTCACGTAATAGTGATAAACGTCTCCCGATTTCTTACCTGGTGTGCAAACTCAGCAAGCTAGTCAGTGGTCTTGTTCAGAAACAGCAACAGCTTCTCGCGGGGCGTCGAGTTTTCGGAAGGCTGCTGGCTTCCCGTTAGAAACGTCGACGAAAACAAGATAAGTGGTGGTGATTGCGCTGATGTTTAAGCCCTAACTGAAAACAAATAATTGTCTAGACCTTATACAAGAAAATAGGTCAGCTTATCAGACAGAAATTAATTGAAAAGTATTGGAGTAAAATTTCTGCGAAAATATTATTATTGTCTCCCAGTTCTCAGACCAATATGAATGTGATCATTATTTCTAAATTTCTTTTTTTTTACTCCACCAGTCAAATTAAAATTGCTAAGTTATTGGTATAGGTTGTTGAGAGGTAGGATGGCGTCATACGCGCCCTTTTAAACACATCGTGGCGAGGCTTTACACCGGAAAGGTTCTCAGGCCTGCTAAGAAAAATACGCTGCAAAGCTTGTAGTCCCCCCACAGCGCTTCCACAAAGGCAATAAGGATTAAGGTTGTCTATGAAAGGACCGTAACTAACAGTATATAAACAAAATGTTATTCACAATCCCGCAGGAAAGCATTCACAAGTCAGCGGAAATCGTGTAAAGCATACTCGAAACGTGCCGGAAACTATACGATTGTTTGGTGCGAAATAATTTCTGTCAAACATATTGGTAAAACTTTAGTTTTT
>NC_049990.1:14453243-14458567 GCF_000003815.2 Branchiostoma floridae | reverse complement strand
GCTCCCCCAAAAAATAGTTTAAATTATAAACTCTGTTCCTACACAGCGAAAGAAAGACTCATCATAAAATTTCGGTCAAGTACTCCGCCCTTCTTCAGATAGATGATTCGCTGCATTGATGTTCCGGGAATCGTCGGATGATGGGATCTCCCCCGGACCCCCCCCCCCCCCCCCAAAAAAAAAAACACACCCCCCGGCCCCATGAAAGCTTCCATGGCGGATGACAGAGAACTCTTCAGGGTGCCGCCATTAAATCTCTTTTGCCATAGAGAAGATGGCAAGGGCAAACGTTATCACGCTGTCTTCCTGGTCGAGGTGTTACATCGTGGCCTGAACTTGCTTCATGACAGTGTATATTGTGCTGTATTCTGTCAGAGATCCTTCAATCATGGGATAGTAACCGATCCCTGTACTAAGCATGTGTGGTAAGACAGTAGAGGTGACGGCGGTGCTGACCTCGCTCCAGCCAAGAATCGACTGATCGTGTCTGTTTCGGTCAAGGACTACATCTAAAAGCTATGTTAGCAGCAATTACTTCAGCACCCAGTCCATGTTGACTATAGCTGTGGCACAGATATTGTCCTGGTCTTCTTGTCATCTAATAAGCTTCCCTACTTTGTTAAGGAAAGTGGTGACTGCTGGTCTTTTTCAAGACGCACTAATATCCAGCATGTCTGTTGCGCAGGAGTACGTTAACGATTTTTTTCTTGACTAAATGGTCTCCTAGTGTCCGGCTTCTGAATACTGGTCAATAGGTGCCTTGATGGAACAGTGCGAGTGTGGTTGCATTTGTAGTGTTCTCTATGTACAACGTTTCCTCACTAAATTCTTTGGTGTCAGCTGTCGTTTGAACAAATGTTCCTGGCATATAATATTTGAAGGCAAGAGGTCTCTGTATACTATAGAAGCCTTAGCAATACATACTGCTGTAAGGCTAGTGGCCACTACTTCTATTTCGCCATATGACGCGCAGTGCTCCATTCTGTTCATGATCGTTAACAGCTGCTTGGTTCGTGCCAGGTGCCGTTCATTTAGCCCTAAATGTGCCTTGGCGTCTTTATTCTTTATTGGCTTGCACAGTGCATGATATCATGGCCAACATCAATGTCCTCCTTTCTTGATCATTAGGTGTATTGTCATGTCCACCGGTTACTATGTACAACAAAAGCTTGAACAGACAATCAGTTACGATTGACTTGCAAGCGTCATGTCTGCCACGCTGGTTGGTTGGGTCTGAATTCCGGTGGCATTGCAAATGTTATACTTGACTGCCAAGTTTTACTTTTGCAACTATAGTTATGGCTACCTCAGAAATGTCGTTTCTACAATTAAAATCCCTGAACATCCCCGAAAAGAGATTTGTTTCTCTCCAAAACCAGGTGAAAATTAATGAGCGCTAGTGTTATTTCATGAAATTTACTTGCCGTGGCCTAAATCTTACTTCGAAAGTAAAAGTTATTCCACAAGTCTTGTCATAGCAATACGAGTTATATTTGAAAGGGGAGTGAAATATCACTACGCACTCCGACCATTCCACCGAAATGCCACTGGCATATTTTTACAAAGAGTATCTTAATTGTAGTGCTTTTTTCATGTATACTGTATTTTTCAAAAATTAAAAAAAAAAAGAGTGAAAATGAGGACACGCTGTAAATTCTGTTTTTTTCTGTCATATTCAATGCACATAATAACGAAACATCACAAGTAATGAGTCATCTGTTGCATTTTACAACATAGACCACCTCTAAAACTTGTTCCCGCCGTCTTGTGTAACGCGATACTGCCCATTTGCAACTGTTGCCTGCAAGTTCAGTCATCTTATCCCATTGCACTCACTCAGTGTCTCTCACGGCCTGTAACAACACTGGTCGTAGTGGTCATGACATAGCATCAAAATGTTATTAGAAAATATTCCAGTATGTTTTTCAGAAGGATGGTAACCACAAATATCTTCTATGTATCACAAATTTTTCAAAGATTACCGAAGATTCGGCGACGTTCACGGTGGTCTCAAGGACAGTGCTGACAGGAATTCCGCCGTTGTGGGACATCATATTGGTTCTTCGTTTGTCTTAGTTAGGCATCGTACTTTATTGCATCACTGTGGTTTGTTCATACTGAAATAAGTGGAAATCCTCAATTGCGCCCTCGGCTGTGAAGTCCACAATGACTTAGTAAGAAAGCAAGCGGACTATATCGAAGTGTGGACGGCACAGCGATTATTCACTGGGGGTTATGCAATACATGATCATGGTGTCCTTGGTTTGGCTCGTTGACAGCTTCAAATATGTTACCTTAGTTGTGAAAGACGTCAAAATCCAAGTGAGAAGAAAAGCAGACGGAAATGTGCCCAGCAGGATACACACCTTGTTGATCGTAGCGATCTCCTTTGCAATGACCTTGTCAATATAGCTTACCCATGTTTTGAGAGCTAAGGTTATAAAACAAAACTCAATAAAACTATGGTTTAGGGGTTGGATCTATGGGTGAATGCCTTATAGACTGTCCCTAGCAGCGCTTTTCCGACAAAAGCCTCGAGGGTAGGTATTTATTTAAACGCTCATATTTTTTATAGAAAAATACGGATTTTTATTATTTTAAGTTTAAGATAGGGAAAATGTTAAGGCCATTAAAAAATACAACGCAAGACTCTGAAATAATTGCCATGTTTTGTAAAGTAAACGGTTCATTTCTTTTTACCAAAAATATTTAGGACCCATAATTTTGGACTAAAGCAATATTTGAGGAAATAAATATATTTTTGTAACCCCATGAAAAGTTTTATTTGCCAATTAAATTTAAATGAAAAAAAAAATTAAGTTTACTTGTTTGCCCCTTCCCGTTGAAAAAAAAAATCTCGCCTATTCAGAATAAGTGTTCTACATGTTATGTTTTGCTTGCCAAAAAAGTGATACCACAATTTGAGCCTAAAAATCATGTTGGGTGATTAAGCAAAGACCCTATAAGACACAATTTTCTGTAAAATGAATGTGCAACGATTTTATCAGGACCTGGCTCCTGTACTTAAAGGCTACACTATTATTGTGTGCTGAATAGACATGACAGTATCAGTGATACCAATATTTGATTAAAAATATTTTTAATAAATCAACTTTAGTGTATATCTGAGTTGTTAGTGAATGACTGCAGTCTTTATCCCCCGGTAGTGTTTTTATTCTCAGTAGTCTCCATACCCAAAGTAGTGTCCATAGTCCCTGTAGAGTAAACACCCTCAGCGGTGTGCTTATAATTAACCTATTCAACTTAGTCTGTCCACCACAAAATATTTGTGCGATCTTTACCGAGATGGCGTAATCTGATTATTAACCTCTTCACAACATGGGGAACACGTCATCTTCAGGAATTCGTACGACAAAAATCATTGCGCCACCGTTCAAAGAAATGAAAGTATGACCAAGCAAGAAAAACTATAACGCTTTCTACCTAAACGAAACCAGCCCAGGCAAAGTCAGTACCGCATAAAACGGAACGTGGCATAGGATGATATACTACTGACATATATTTTCGCCAAACAGTTAATGAAAAATAAGTATAAAATCGGCGTGAAGAAAAATAGAATATTAACGATACCAATCCAACATTGATGATATGAGGTCTGCACCATATTCTGCTTCAATGGTAAACCCAACTAAACGCAATGCAAGTCTTTTACCGATGAACTGTTCAGTAAAGACTTATGTGGGTAATCAGGCGGACTTATTTACCCTCTGACATTTGGTCAGATGCGTCAACCCTCCGCCATTTTGTTTGCAGCCGAGTGCATTTGCTCAACTCTTTGAATACAGTTTTGGTCATTTTTACAGGTGCTTCAATAGTTTCAGCATAGAATCTGGTAGGTAATGACCTTATGCCACGTTCTAAAGTAATATAATCTTTGTTGTTACTTTACTCGCGCTATTTGTGTGAGGTTATTCCTGGGACTTATAATAGCGTCCTGCTCGGGGACATGAGTACTAGTAACACTCATTTCAGGGAGAAACTGAACGCAAACTTTCAATGGTTTCAGAGCTGCGAATTCACCTTCTTACATGAAGTATCTATTAGTAAGTTCTTGATGCAAAATTTTTGTCTTATCATCACCTTCTGGTGTCTCGTGGTACCAAATGATGGTGACTGGTTGTGCAAAAATGGTGAATTATCTCTGTCGAGGAGGTTTAGCCTTTCAAGGCAGTATTGTTTTTTGGTTATTTTTCGTTGTTGTTTATTAGCATCTTTCTAATGTCTTAGTATGTGTATCTTTATTGCACACAATAGATGACTATGTGGTGATGTATTGAAGAAACATGAGACTTCCCTAACCAATTTTAGGGATTGCCATCATTGTTGAACTATGACACCCCCTTGCTCAGAACAGTGGTATATTCCGCATGAGTGTCAGGTGTCTTCTGCATGACAGCTGGCAGGACCGTTATGTGACACAGGTCACGTTAATGGTTGCAGTTTTATTTTCCTGAGAGAAACTTTCAAAAAGCTAGTGGCAGAAGTATCTCACTAATGGTCTAGTTATCTATGAAGTATAATATTTCACTCTCCTTTCTAACACCTTCATTCAGATTCCGAAACGATAATAAGTCTCTTTCTTGACAGCAGCACGGCACGTATCCTGTTTGCCTTCATTGTGTTTGCCTTGTTCTTTGAAAGTAGTTGTAGATTTCAAACTAACGGGGAATGTTGTGCGCAAGCAAACGGCATACGACTTATCATGGATTTTGACAGTGATGCTCAGATTTCCCAATTCACGCGAAGCCATGTTATGTTTTTTTTACATGTCAAAGTATTTTTCACATTGTGCTGTACAGCAATTTATGATCTTTTACATCATAAGTGGTTACATTATGGTATCCTGTATTTAACACAGGTCTAACATGGCATCAGCGAGTTGTGGGTCTCCAACTGATGTTCCTCGGGACAAAGGCCAGCACCTGAAAGACAGCTCGCCTACCGAGATGAAGACATGTTATGAGGAGTTTACGATGTTTGTGTCGAAACACGAACATGAGGAAACTAACAGACACAGGGATGATGAAGATGTAACCGGGAGAGATGACAAAAACAGACAAGAAGATACTCTGCTTGCCAGTACTCAATTTGGAGCTCTAAACCTGGAAACAAACGCAGCTAACAACACACGGGAAGAGCCCAATATCTGTGGATATGGGGAAGATGGGGCAAATCTCTCACAGTCAATGGAAATGAGTATAGAAGAGAATGCAACCAAGATACCTTGCGAGTTAGGCCCTCTCATACATACAAGAAAGCAGCAATGTACAGAGGACAGACATACTAAGTCTAAACATACCGGT
>NC_049990.1:14444475-14451497 GCF_000003815.2 Branchiostoma floridae | reverse complement strand
CATATGGCTAAACACACTGGTGAGAAGCCCTACTCGTGTGATCAGTGTGAATACAGGTCAGGTTACAGGTCTGGTCTCAAAAGTCATATGAGGGTACATACAAAAGGGAAGCAACTTAAGGGTAAAAGTACATAATACTTTACTGCTAGCACAGAAAACATCAGTTTCATGACTTGTAATCAGTGTGACTGGTAGGATTTGCTTCAGGTCTTCCTACATTCACCAAATCCAATATCCTCCAGTAAACTGGGAAGACCTACCTATATAAGTTTTATAAGAAAAATATATATTATATACTTTTTTTTTAATTTTGATGTAGCCTTTACTGAACATTTATTCTATTAGGGTATGTACAGACGTAAAAATACAAAAAGAGTATCAGGACTTTTAGTTGTTGTCCAAATATAGGCTCTAAAATAACTCGTATACATATGTTAGGCTTCTTCCCCTTTTTTTGTGATGTAAAGAATATAGGTTAAGACAGGTTTGTTAATTGGTTTCTTATGTTAATCGTTTCCAGTATACCTATAAACAGCAACAAAAATACAATTTTTGTTTTACCTACCACATGCACTTCCTTCTCTTGAGCCATACAACAGGGTCAGTAGGGCACAGTCTCCTGCGGCAAACACCCTAAAGCTCATCTCTCAGTTCTCCAGTTAGTATAGAGACAGAATTCAGAACATTTACTGTGATTACAATCTCTTCTAGGACAATCCGGATTTCACCGAGGAGAGATAGGAATTATACCAGCACAATCTTTAATGAAATTGTTGGGAAAATAGACTTAATCATTTCACAGCTTTTAATCAATTCCGCATTAGAGGGAAGCCTACATTCATCGTTGCAAGCTATTGTAGGTACAAAATAGTTCATATTTAGACTGTCCCTTTTTTCATGCCACCTGCTATACTGTAATTATTGTGACAGTCGTCCGGTCCAAGCTCACCTCACCTATCCCTTCACCTTCTTGTGGGTCGTTGGGGCACCATGATAATTCGCTGCACCGCCCTCCTCCATCTAACTCTGTCTTCCGCCACTCGCATCGCTTCGGCTAGGCTTAGGCTGGTCCTAGCTATTCACCGTATTTAATTTTGGCAATCGTGGATTGTTTTTGGAAAGATTGGAATTCCCAATTCTTTTCTGCGATCTCAATCTGTCCCAGGACAACCTCAAAATATAAGGTGTTGAAGTAAAAGAAGCAAAAATATCCTTGCAGACCAGGGTTTTATTCAGGTTTTATTTGAAATTTTAAGCAATACAACAAGGGTTTTCTTATTATTACTTAAAGTGCTAGATACTACTCACTGTATAACAGTACTTTATTAGCAAAGCAAAGCCTAGCTAATAAAGTGCTGTTACTGTTAGCAACACTACAATTTGAAAGGATCTATAATTTGTCTTACATTTAAATGTGCTGTATACTCAGTACTATATAAGCTGACACTACATTAGTCTATGGATAACTTCGAGTTTTTAACATCGGTTTTAGAACATATTAACGCACAGAAAACAATTGGGTGTACAGCTTCAATTTTGCATGCCCTAAGGTGCGCATGCATGTTGTATTTTGAGCCCTTCGTAATATTCCTGATTTTTTAGTGTTCACGGTTTTTACGGTGACGACTGTAACGTGAACTTATCATTTCTACCAACAAATAATTCGTCGCCTTTTTGTACGCGCACCTGCCGCCACCGTGAACATTTGGTTTCGAGAACAAGTAACATTTTCTCAGACATTTAAAGTTTCGGGAACACAAAGTGAATTATAGTATCTATACATCCTTAAACTTTCTAGGTTTGGGAGTTGCATTTGCACACCTTCTTTATGAGAGGGGCTAACCTCTAGGTTCCTTTAGAGTAGCCTACAGTTGTGCTACTGGGTCTACAATGCTACATGAACTGCTCTTTATTAATGTATTAAACTTGGCATGGATGCTCTCAATCCCTTGTTCCCCATGGAACCCCAGCCCAATCTTCCATCGCCTCACCCACGGGGTAATTTGTTCTTCCAGGTGGAGCTTCAAGTTGCGGATGGGAAGATGGTCCTGAAGGTGACCATGAACGTCTGGATGTTGTTTTCTGCACTAGAAGAGAAATATATGTTTAAAATTCTTACTCTGACCAAGAATTACTTCAATGTATTTTTCTTGTCATTGTTAATCTTTAGGGATTGCAATCAGCACTGTTTTTTAGCTATATGTACCCAGAAATTTATGTGGGCAAATTGGTGCAAAATATGTGAACGGTATTTAGAGCACGTTAATCATTAGGTTCACCTGTTGCTGTTTGGCAGCTTTTAGGTAGTTGTCTGTTGCGATTTTTCCAATCTTACCATGTGGTGTCTCTGCTTGACCCTTTGGGGCTGTTTGCTCAGGCTCTCAGATGACAAACTGCCCTTCTACCTGAGGTTCTTCAAAGGGGTTGCCAGATGAGTGTACATGAGTTGGACCTATGATGTTGGTGAGCTGGAATACTACCCGATGCTGTGGGTCAATGGCGCATTCGTGTACTGTTTACCGGTCCAGGATTTCTGTGACCTCTGCAACAAT
Source organism: Branchiostoma floridae (assembly GCF_000003815.2). NCBI lineage: Eukaryota > Metazoa > Chordata > Leptocardii > Amphioxiformes > Branchiostomatidae > Branchiostoma > Branchiostoma floridae. Next base: position 14,448,945 of record NC_049990.1, on the reverse strand, counting down.
CCTTGCACTATGCCAAAGATGATAATCTCTTCCATACTTCATTAATACTGGTTTGGATAGCATAAATCTCTTTGGCAAGGCCTGTTGGCCAAAGAAGGGCTCTGGCTGTCGCACTGGTTACATTGACTCTGGTTGGGCGATGGCTCAATTGAGTTTGAGTTTGAGTTTATTTATTCGCACGTAGAACACAAAAACAGAGAAATGTACATTGGATAAAACAAATACTGTGCGGGAGGAAGGGAGGAAGCCTAACGGCTTATGCGAGCCCTCCTCCTATAACGTATGCAATTCTAATGAAATAATTGAGGTGATAAACAATTGATAATAAAACAAGGAAATGTATCAACTAAATTAACACAAAAAAGCCATCAAATATAGAAGCTAAATAACAATTAAATTATTAAAAACAGGGAAATATATCAACTAAATAACAACTTAAGCTATCAAATGGAGAAGTTAAGGAAAAAATTATTGGCAACAATTTAAATATTGAAACTATCGTAACACAAATGAAGCTATATAATATAATAGAGAAGCTAAAGTTAACGAATTAAGAAAAAACAAGGATATATCGTAACTAAAGTGACACAAATAAAGCTATTATCAAATGACTAAAACAAGGAAATGTAGCAGCTAAATACATAATGATTAAAACAACAATTAAATTATTAAAAACAGGGAAATATATCAACTAAATAACAACTTAAGCTATCAAATGGAGAAATTAAGATAAGATGTCAAATGTCAGTGGGAAAGGAAAGTAGGTGATTTTTTAGATTGCGTTTAAAACTAATTATTGATGTTAAACATTTTAGATGGAGGGGGAGATTATTCCAATTAATTATACATTTGTATTTTACACTCATTTGGGCTACTGACGTTCTAACTAGGGGAATATGGAAATGAGCACTTTGTCGAGTTTGGTAATTATGAAAATGAGAATTAAGATTTAGAAGACCATTAAATGTTTCTGGAAGAGAACAGTTTAGGAATTTAAACGTAAATAGCATCAGATGAAGTCTGTTGATATCAAAAACATTCAAAATCTTAAGTTTTGTAAACAAAGGTGCAGAATGTGCATGAAAACTGGCGCCCGTGGCTGAACGAACAAATCTTTTTTGGAGCAATATCAGGGGCTGTAGTGTGGTTTTGTAGGCGCATCCCCAGACTATATTCCCGTAGGTTAGATACGGGTATATTAAACTATTATATATGGTAATAATGGTTTTTTGAGTAAGAATATGTTTAAGTTTTCCAATGATACCGATAGTTTTTGAAATCTTTTTACCTAACATAGTTATATGCGATTTCCAGGTCAGTCGATCATCAATGATTATACCTAAGAATTTGGCTTGACTCTCTTGAGACAGGGGCACACTTTTTAAAAAGATTTTGGCACTTTTGTTATAGGTTTTATTTCTATTACAGAAAATTAGATAATATGTCTTCTTAACATTTACTGATAATTTATTTGCCTCAAACCACGACATAACCTTTTTCATTTCTTCGTTAGCAAGTTTTACTAGCGTATCAAAATTCGAGTTTGAAAGAAAAAGATTTGAATCATCTGCAAATAGGATAAAGAATATAATTGAGGATGCTTTTTCGAGATCATTTATATAAATCAGAAAAAGTAGAGGTCCTAATATCGAACCCTGTGGGACACCACATTCTATTATTTTGGGTTGTGATTTATTATCGTTAAGAGCTACGTATTGTTGTCTATTGGATAGATAAGACGAGAACCATTTTATTGCGGAGTCACATATACCGTATCGTTTTAGTTTATTGAGTAGAATGGAATGATTAACCGTATCAAATGCTTTTGATAGATCGAGAAAGATTCCTATTGTGTATTCTGAATTATCTATGGCGGTAGAAATTTTTCCATTAAGTGTATGAGTGCCAGAGAGGTAGAATAGCCCTTTCGGAAACCATATTGATGTTTATATAGGATGTTATTTTGATTTAAATGTTTTAAAAGACGACTATATACTAGCTTTTCCAAGACTTTAGATATGCAGGGAAGGACAGATATTGGTCGATAGTTGTTAACATTTAGTGGGTCACTGCTTTTAAAAATAGGCGTCACTTTTGCGACTTTTAGTGGGTGGGGAACAATTCCATTTTGCAAGGATAGAGAAAGAATATGTGTTAGAGGGGCAATAACATAGGGTAGTGACAACTTTAGTACTTTAGGGCTAATTTCGTCATGACCAGCAGCTGAGTCTTTTAAGTTTTTGACAATAACTGTAATTTCAGCATCAGTTGGTGGCACAAAAGTTGATAGGTTAGAATTTACTTGTAAAGTGATGTAGCTAAGAGGATCTTGTGTTCCTTTTGGGATTTTACTTTCAAGTGTAGGTCCAATATTAATGAAAAAATCATTGAATTCATTACATATTTCATCGTTATTTTCGGTAGTTTTGGTACCAATTTGTATTTTGTTTGGACCAGCTGAGTTGCTTTTGTTACGATTTATAACTTCATTTATCAGGGACCATGTTTGTTTTATGTTACTGGTAGCTTCATTGAACTTTTTGTGGTAGTAATCCTTCTTTGTAGTTTTTAGGAGATGATTTAACTTATTCCGGTATTTTTTATAGATACTGTGGTTTAAGGGCGTGGGGTTCTTGACATATTTAGTGTAGAGCTTGTTTTTTCTGCGTATTGACTTTAACAATCCACTGCTAAGCCAGGTTTTTTTGCGAGAGTGCTGGGAGATTTTTGTAGTTTTCTTTGGGAAACATTTTTCGTATAACGATCCGTATGTTTCGAGAAACTGATTATATGCTTTCTCTGTGTCTGTTTCGTTTAATACGTCGCTCCATACTATTTCTGATAGGGATTGTGTAAATTTCTGAATGTTAGTTGTGTTAACTTGGCGATAAGATATTTTGTCTGCCTGTCTGACTGGCTCGTTTAATTCGGATGAAAGTAATATTGGAAAGTGATCTGATATGTCAGTGATGAGGATGCCAACCTTGATATTGTTGCTACCTGAGTTTGTATAAATGTTGTCTATTAAGGTGGCAGAGTAAGGTGTAATTCTGGTAGGTCTGCATATAAGTGGGTAGAAGCCAGATGAGAACATTTCATTTATATGATCAGTAGTGGGTTGGTTAGTATTGTTTAATAGATTAATATTGAAATCACCAATAATATAACAAGTCGCTCTTTCCCTATTAATATTGTTTATAGATTCCTTTATGGATATGCTCTTTGTGCCTGTGACATCGATAACAAATTCAAGGTCACCTCGTTCTTGATGATACATGTCGTTTCTAATGTATAGTGACACACCCCCTCCAGATCTATTCTTTCTGCAGTGGTGTATGCTGTTATAACCAGGTATACTATAATTTTCCGCGATATTTTCTGTTAGCCATGTTTCTGTTAATGCAATAACTGTAAAATGTTGGTGCAGGGAAGAGATATATTCATTCAGTTCATCAAAATGGCATGGTAGGCTTCGTACATTTAAGTGGAACAAGGATAGAGTGTTACAACAGGGTGTGCTACAAGATTTATTAAAGGATTCAACAGTATGATATTGGGAAGTTGTATTTATAGAAGTGTAAAAGTCATTCAGAAAGTTAGTATCAGGATCCAGTGGGGAGATTTGTGACCCATTATCTAAATTATTCAGGTCACATGGATTAAAAATCAAGGTGCTAGGTTGTGGGGGGTTTGAGTTCATGTTGGGTGGTTAAGGGTTATTTGACTTTAATAGCTCAAAACAGTTCAGGAAATTCCGTGTCTTCAGTGTCTGGAGTCGGCTCTAGTGCGCCTGCGATCTGCTCCTCCCTCTCCAGGTGGGTGGACAATAAGTTTGTCAAATTTCAGGTACGCGATGTTTCCACGTTCACGTGCAGCTTTCATTTCCGGGATCAGTTCCTTCCTCTTCTGTCTCACCTTCTCGGAAAAATCCTCGTTCATGTAGATAGTGCTTCCTTTCAGATACTTTGCTCGTTTGATGATTGTGTCCTTGTCCTTGAATCTTAGCAGTTTCGCTACGATTGGGCGCGGTCGTCCTCCGTCCTGAAAACGTCCGTTCCTGTGCGCTCTTTCTATTTCTATCTGTTTTGGATCTAGCTTCAGTTTTTCCTTGAGTAGATCCCTTACTTTCTGCTCACACTGGTCCCAAGTCTCGTCCTTCGTGTCAGCGACTCCGTCAATCAATATATTATTTCTTCGCGATTGATTTTCAAGGTAGTCAACTTTGGTGTCGTTTGCGGTGATGTCTTTCTTGAGTAGGGTTATTTCTGTTTCTATGTCCTCTACCTTTTGTACATGTCGATATAGGTTGAGTTTGTTGTCGTCGATTTCCTTTTGTGAGAAGTGAAGGCTGTCCTTAATCTCTTGAACTTCCCGTATAATGTTGTCCATTCTCTTGTGTGTTGACTCCATAATCGTGTCCAGGAATGATTTGAAGTTCCTCTCTTGTAGTTCTAGTAGTTCTTTGACAAC
>NC_049990.1:14442225-14444200 GCF_000003815.2 Branchiostoma floridae | reverse complement strand
GTCTGGGAGACCAGGTTTTTCCGTCCAATATCTCCGCCCAGATTCGTCAAACGTCCAATTTTCTCATACAGAATAAGCCTTAAGACATTCAACTTTCAGATTCTGGTATGATTTATGGACGATGGCAAGATTATAGGACAGAATTTTACAATATATGATAAAGATGAGAGCTCAGACAAAAGCAGCTGCCGCCATCTTGGCAATAGGTGGTGTCACTTCCAAAGGTTGCTAGTTTCTGTTTGCCTTGGCATGTAGTTTCAAATAAAGGATACACGTCTCAGTTGGAACACCTAGCCAGACTATGCAGGTGCAGTAAGCTCCATAGGGTTGACCTGTGATCCTATCCAAAATATGTGCAAGGCTTAAACGTTCTCACTAGCCCAAGACTGTGACGAGTTGCACTGGGCCTCAATCGCGATGAACGTATACAAGGGGCTAAGGATTATCTTAACGGAGTACACGAAGTCTATCATTTGAAACTGTCCCTGCAGCTTGACAGTGTACTTCGTGTGCTGTTTTTTTACTGTTCACGAAAACTTTTCATTGTAGAGTCGAGAAAAAATACGAGTTCTTTCGTCCATTAAACCTGCTCCTGTCAAGTCTTGGTATCATTCTGAAATACTGCTTTAGTTGACTGCTTGTAAGGCCATGGTTGTCCATCCGTGGGGTGAAAGAGTATTTCTTATCCTCACTACATGTGACTAGCCTCTGTGCAAAGCAAAGCAAATTTATCTTAAAGTCTGCAGTCTGAAAATTTGGCGTTGATACCACTGGCTTTGCAATCTTTGTCGAGTCTTTCACAGACAGTGCTATACGTATGTCTAAAACATGTTAACTACTGCCTTGTCCAGCTATGTTTCCACACGGAACAGAGTGTTCGGCTGTGTGAGCACTGGTTCACTCTTGATCGTCTTATTGGCTTCATCAACCTTGACATTGATTTTGAAGGTCGGAATGACTTTGGCATGCAAGCCAACCCTCTTGGTCTCCGGTGTCACAAGAAGTATTCTCAATACTGACATTACTTGGACTGTCTGCATTTGAACTCTGCTTTGTCCTAGACATGTGTCGTCTAAGGTGTAAAGAAATGGTTGTCCTTGTAAGATGATGGAAGCTTCTCCCGTCCCAAGTCTGGTACTTGATGGAACGCAGCGAAGAAATGTTTGCATTGCAAAATGTATTGGCAAATCCTAGCATCTGCAGCAGGGCATGGCTTCATCATCTAGAAGTAGACTGTGTGATACCTGGTCAACCTAAATCACATCATTGTTTAATCCATGGCTTCTTCAAGCCTTGATTTCATGTGCTGTACAAATCCCATTGGCTTGTCTCTGACATACATGGAAGTGTTCTTATTGTACCTTCTGTAAGTTGCAAAGCACTCGAAGTTGAGATGTGTATACCAGGTAACCTTGAATTAGAGAAAGGTATATTTGTTTAGTCTAATGGAAAGAATCATTTTCCTCTGATACCAAGACCAACCCAACTACTGTGGTGCTTTTAACACACAAAACAGACAGTTGATTATCAAAAACTCCCTATTTTAGATGTTTGCAGATTAAAATGTACTTGGAACATTTATCCTCCTGCAATTGTCTTAGATTCCTGTGAAGAGCCTTACAAAAATGCAATATTTTGGTACTTCCGGTGTAATATACATGTGTATATGCATTGTTTGTGGTTGGCCACTCTTGCATGGCAAGGTGTGAAAAACGTCCAGAAGATGAGACAACATCTAGCCTTGTATTTTTGTAATGTTAATAATAAAGAGCAACATCTTCAAGCATCTCCCACATTTTCTTGATTATGAAAATGAATAAAGAAAAGAAAGAAAATGAATATACCTCATTTGAAAAAATTCTAGAATTTTATATTAATTCATCTTTTTAAGTATATTAAAAGTATATCAAAACAATCCATTCATGAAGAAATTGTTATGCTTCACAACAAGAGTATTTTTAATAAGGCAATAGTT
>NC_049990.1:14439562-14441963 GCF_000003815.2 Branchiostoma floridae | reverse complement strand
GCGTACAAGTAGACTTGAACGCCGAAGAAAACAACACCACCAATATAAACAATAATTACGTCACAGAGTATGTTACCTACGGTCACTTGTTCTCCACTTAATACTCTTTACATTTGTCTGTGATGGTTTAGTCAGGTATGTGTACTTGTCCCCCATACATCCGCGTTCAAGTCTACTTGGTTACGCTTTGCCTCCTTGCATCAGTCTGCTTATCGGCTGAACTTCGTTGTCGTAAGAGCCTCTGACCTCATGGCGTACCAAATTAGGATCTAGTTCTGCCCCCGTGTCATTAATTCCACCTCCCGTCTTTCCTTTTGGTCGGATGTGCAGGATTTAACGTACTCACTGACACTCATGTATTCGGGGATTGGTTCATCATCAAGGGGGCATGTTGGGATGAGCTGATCTTGCTGGTGCAAGGAGTGGAGAGTCAGTATTGATATTGGAAGGCAATACTAACATGGTTGGAGGATATACAGTTCATCTATAGTTTGCAGGTGTTCAGACACTTTTGGCGGCGACATGTTTGGTCAATGACATTGAACAAGCTTGGGCGGAGGAAAGAAACGCCTTCACTCTTCCACTTCTGTTGATGTCAGCAACCTTCTGACCGGAGTCGCCGGCTGTTCTTGTAATACTTTTGTCCGTTTACGAGAACGTGATGTCATGTTTACAGCTTTGGGTCGACATCTGTAGCTAAAGAGAAAAGATGCAGTTAGTCTTCTTCAAAGCTTAGACATTGAAAGAATTGATCAAAAACCCAAATTTGTGGTCTGTTCAACCTCATTCTAAAAAAATTGTTTTCCTCTAAGGGTAAGATTTAAAAAAATAATAAAATCAACATGACTGGTGTTGTTATACCATTATGAGTTAATGAATCAAATGATTCAGTCTATTTTCCAAAACGATTTCATCTAACGTGAATTTTGGGTAAAATAAAGATTGTCCTGGTAGAATTTTTCTCTATTACTAAATGTTTGAAAATTTGAAATTTAAAAAGCTGTAATATGGAAAATGTTGCTATTGTATAGTATAGCGAAGTATTATTAACCTTTAATTGTCAGAAAATATTATAAGCATCAGATATAAGCGTAAAATGATGATAATTTATTGTTAGAAGAAATAATAAATACTTTGTTGCATCGTTTAAAACTTTGAAGCCATTACTTGTAAATTCAAAGACTGTCCTACTTGAATTCTGATCTCTCCCAGGAGAGATTCTAGTATAATTCCAATTGAGATTCCTCCAGGGGAGATTTGAATGCTAATAGAAGGATTCCGAATTCTCCTGCATTGCAATCCCCCTGTGATATATACATTTACACCTACATATATATTTATGGCAATATCAATCACAATTTTATAAGTCATCATTTACAATTATGTATTGGTAAATTGTCTGTATAAGGTATCTCGACCGGAGGGTCCTCCTGTCCTGGATGTTATTGGAGGAGTGTTAACTATTGATGGTCTTGATGGCTTCGTTAACATTGACATTACCTTTGTTGGTTGACTGCATGTCTTCGGCATGCAAGCCTACCCTCATGGTATAAGGATGCTTTCTTGATACACTCTTCACGCAGGTAGGTCAGCAATATTGGCCTCTTTTGGTGGAGTAGAGGCCTTGTCTGCAAGATGAGAAGAGGTCTTTTTTTGGAGACAACATCATCCGGAAGTGACCCTCATGCAAAGTATTTTTCCTTATGTCCTCCAACATCTTAGTCTGCTGGTCTTAAGTTCTTTGAGATACTCATCATCTTGCAGGTGAAAGTTGTTCTCCATGATTGCACGTAGTAGACATGCTGTCTACAGGCTGGTCTCTTTGAGCTTCTTCGAAGACCTCTTTTTTGTCAAAGAAGGTAGCTTTGTAGCCCTCTTACTTCCACCTCTACAGACGCACTTGTGTTGTCTTTCGGTGTCACAAGAAGCATTGTTGCTACTGTTACTTGTACTGTCTGCATTTGGCCACTGACCTAGGCGTTTGTAGTCTAAGGTGAAAAGAGGTTTCTCCTTGTAAGATGATGGAAGCTTCTCCCATTCCCTGCCTGGTTCTTGATGGAACACTGCGGCTTCATCATCTCCGAAGTACACTGTGTAGTGCATGGTCAGTCTGAATCACATCATTGGACTTGTATTCCATGGCGTCTTCAAGCCTTGACTTCATGTGCTGTACAACGCCACTTGGCTTGTCTCTTAGATAAAGGGGAATGTTCTCATTGTAACTTCTGTACGTTGAAAAGCACTTAATGTTGAGTCGTGTATACCTTGCATTAGAGAGAGGTAAATTTGTTTAGTTTTTATGGAAAGACTCATTTTGCTTTGATAACAAAAGCAACTCAAGTCATTTCTAAACAATACTTTTTTAATAAAGCAATAAATTGGCAGGGATGTCCCTTCTCAC
>NC_049990.1:14434712-14435632 GCF_000003815.2 Branchiostoma floridae | reverse complement strand
GTCGATGTTTCAATGCAGTGGTTGTTTTTTTAAGCAGTTCAAATGCTTCCAAAAATAATTCAAATGGTGTCGGAAGACAGTCATTGCCTCCTCCATCCCACATCTGTTGATGATATCATGTAGCGAATTCAGTTTACGAGAGCTTTGTGTTTGGCGTATGTAAAAATGTAAAAAGAGCGTACATGTTAACTTAAATTCCTAACAAGACTTGTCACAGCAAAGCAAATTCCACATCTGTTGACAACATCCCGTTGTGGATTCAGTTTATAAAGGGCGGGCGTTTGTCGTCTGTTGGATGTGAGCGTCTGTCAAATATCAATCAAATCTATGAGTGCAAAATCAGACAATGTCATCGAAATGCCCCATGTTCTACTATGTCCAATTTCTATGTGCCGTCTCTACTCACCGCTGGCCAGTGTTAACCGCCTGCTGATCCACAAAACGCTTCTCCAAGTATCGGATCTCTGAATCAAACTCCTTTCTCCCCCTGTTATTGTAATGAAGAAAAAACCTTGAAATTATTTCTATCATTCCCGCACTTCCTTATAACCCTATCTAGACCAGGTTTTTTTGGGATTCCTGGGACCAGGGGGGGGCTCTTTTGACCCCCCCCCCCTTCGTAATTTCAAAACGGCTTGGGTTACGATCACCGAATTTTGAGGGGATGATGTACTAGTGAAGTTAAATATTTTCTGTATTTTTGGTATCGTTATGACGTAATATGACGTAATTATGAAGTCATAATGTCATATTTTGGGCTAAAATCGTCAAAATATGAAATTTCCGCTATACTTAAATGAATTGAACAAAATGATGACTATAAAGCTTATGTTATTAGCGTCTAAGTCTGCTAAATCTTTCTTTGCCAATGACGACGACACTGACGTCTATATGACGTCAGAAAATGACGTAATTGTCCG
>NC_049990.1:14432072-14434454 GCF_000003815.2 Branchiostoma floridae | reverse complement strand
ACAGGATGTTCATGATATAAATAAACAAGTTTGATGTAGCAATAAAACCATGAAATCCCATAATTCAAACTGAAATTAGTAAATTTGGGAAAATATGCCTGTGAGAAACCCGTTGCCATGTCAACATGAAAAATTACAAACTAAATATTTTTTCACAGAATTGTTGCCAAAAATATTTTAGGAAAAGTCACCAAGTTTCGTAGTTTGAACTCACGTCGTTCGCCAGTTATACGACGTCAAAGTTGGCGCTGGTCTAGATAGGCTTAAACTGAGTTATCGTGAACGTCTTGATGCTTTTAGCATTTTTAACATCTTATACTATCAATTTGAGAAGCATTTAAGAGGAGGACTGCATGGGGATATGGCATTATGCTTTACAGTAGATTCAAGAGGGCAGGCGTGACAGCATTCTGCCCCCCCCCCCACCCCGAAAAACGGGTTAACGTGACATTTTTAAGTTGTTTATTACTCATCAAAAACTGCAGTTTCAGAATGATATATCAAGTACACACTGTCAGTAATGATATGGCAATAAGATAGTTTGACTTGTTTTGGACTAAGAAGGGGGCAGTGTATTCCTTTGCGTTGGAAGTGCACTAGTAAATTTCATCATTATTACTTTCAACACACAGAGGAGCTGGATGAGCTCCCATACTAAATCCCGGTCTTGAAAAGATTTCGAGAAGGCGTTCGATCATTGGATTGGTTCATTATACCCCTGGAATGTCTGGAAAAAGCGTAATCACGTGTTCTTACTAGACTAACTTTTACTACAGATACTTATTTCCTAACAGTGTGGCAATAACGTTAACAATAATTACAGGATAATACAATTAAGGATTTTGGTTGGGAAATGCAAACTGCAACAAAATCGTTGATTCACATACGAAACTAACTACGACATAGGAAATAGTGAGCTTATTCCTTTTCATGATATTATACTACATGAATTTTTTACACACAGCTCCTTTTCCAATTCCAAGGCAGCGACTCTTTCCTTGGGCTTCCGAGTCTCCTCATCTTTCTTGGAGATACTGTTGTGTTTGATAGAGAGAATGGACAACATTGCATAATTTGTTACAACACAAAATTTAATTCGTCTCTGTTTTTGATATGATACAACACTTGCCCTCTACAGCAAAGGATGCCAACAAACCAATAAAAAAAACTTTTTACTTTTTCTAACTCGAATTTAAACATACAAAGGGTATCTGAATTTTCAAATATCATGCAGCAATTTCTTTAGTGCCCAATTAAGATTATACAACACCTTTAAATGAAGATTGATACCGCACTTACTGTGTTAAGTGTAATAAGATATCTGATCAGCAAGAAAGATAGACAATATGTCAGTAGAAAATGGCGGTTCTTACTTCAGTATGTCGCTTTCCTGTTTCTGGTTTACTTGGGTTTGTCCTTGCAGCCTCCTTAGATTTGAACCACAGTTGAAGTATATCGTTATGTCATATGGTAGGATATTTGGTAATGTATGTCAAAGGGCTCGAAATATCTTTTTCTGCATACCTGCATTGGTGCAGGTAACATTGAAAATTACCTGCACCAGACAAAGTTTACCCGCAACTCTATGGAATTATTTTATGAAGTATGGATCATACTAAATTTGTTCAGGACCCATTGCTATTTTTGGCTTTTATAATCTATAGGTGGTAACAGTCATTGCAGCAGAAAAAATCCATGTAGACCTAAATTATAGGATTTTTATGCACAAAACCCAGTACATAGATCAGTGCAGGCTAGGTCTAGGTAGACACCAGAAATACCTGCACAGCTCCAATTCTACCCGCACTAAATTGTTTATGCATGGGTATTTCGAGCCCTGCGTATTGACAACTGCTTTAGATTCAGACTGAGCAGCGTGGGGAGCATGAAGTAGGAGGCGCGTGTCAGCTTCCTCTTGTGAGCATTGAAGCTCTGCAAACTCTGCCCATCATCTTAAGTGAACATCGTCTAGCATTATGCGCTTCAATTGTTTAACCATGAACTGACCAAGGATGACTTGGTTGAATTTGACAAAAACTTTCTCCATTGCCTGACTTAATGACCTCCTGTGATTGATCTGTACTAGGGCTGGGTACAGGTACAGAAAATTCAGGTCCAGGTCTGGTTCAGATCCAAAGGATCAGGTCCAAGTCCGGACCTGAAGCTGGACCTGATGCAGAATGACTTATACCAATGGGGGTTCATTTCACTACAAAGAGATTTGTGCTCTCCTGACGTCCCACCCTCCCCATATGCATGAATATTTTGTACTGTTGTGAGAGTCGAGGTATGATCCTCTCTTGGTTTAGGAGCTCCCTGTCTTCTCAGGGGCAGTTCCATGCTGTTCTTCTTGACCTCGCAATAGAGGAGTAGCACTGGCTG